>NC_142160.1:15168979-15320714 GCF_024610735.1 Ursus americanus | reverse complement strand
ACTACTTATAAGTTTTCTAAATTCTGTTTCATTATTTCTTGTGTAGTTAAAAACCCAACAGCCCTCAATTGTATTATTTATTTGTCTTCACAATCATTTTTTAATGTACTAAAGAAAATATCCTCAGTGGGCCATGAAAATACCTTGTGTATTTCTCTTTTCCATGACTAATAAGATAGTCTTTTTCACATGGAAGAATAACCTAGAGTTTTTTCATTTATTCTAAGCTTCTTTTTTTTTCCCCCTGGGATTTTCAGGCTGTTTCTTCTCCTCATAGTTAGTTTTATTGATGGGTTTACTTCTGTGTGTTGAGGGGTTTAGGGCATCTCTATTTATAACCCCCCAAGGCTAGTCTAAACTCCTGAGGGGTTCTGCTTGCTCATCCACTTGCTTTCCTCCTTGTAAAGACTTTGGTGTAAATCCATTGTTGCCCTTCAAAACAGGCAAGTGGCTATTAACAGTGCTTGGTACTTGCTAATATACATACTGCCATCCATCATCTTTTTGTCCTTTTGTTACTCAGATGCCAACAGTCTCAGCACTGGTCTCTGCTGTGACTTTTCCTCTGTTTTAGGTGCATTTCTCATTAAGAATAATGTGTAAACATTTTGTGTTTAATATGAATTGACTGTTTTAAAAATATTCTTAGGTTGGCATTGTGTTTCAAATGAAAATGCCTTTGAGTTATATATGCTTTCATTTTCTTAGATTGCTATTTTAGAGTAAAAGTCTGTATCAATTACCCATTCTTTCTTGCTTTCTTCGTTAATAACAATCTACATATCCCTAGAAATAAATATCCCATATTGACCTGGAGTGGGGCTTTTGAATCTGTGATAGATTTAAAACATGACCATAAATGCTTTGATACTTCTGCCATCAAGAGATAGGGTCTAGGTTCCCTGTCTGGAATTTAGGTAGAGCTGTGACTCTTTTGGCCAAAGAGAATAAAAATCCCAGCAAGTTACTTTATGGGTATCAACAAACTAATACTAAAGTTTATATGGAGAGGCAAAAAAAAAAAAACAAAAACAAAAACAAAAAAAAACCCAAAAAACCACCCAAAATAGCCAACAAAATATCGAAGGAGAACAAAGTTGGAGGAGTGATGCTATGCATCTTCAAGTCCTATTTTCAAGCTATAGTAATCAAAACAGTATGGTATTTGTGAAAGAACAGGCAAATAGATCAATGGAACAGAATAGAGAACCAAGAAATAGACCCAAAGAAACAAAGTCAACCAAATTTTAACAAAAGAACAAAGGCAATAAAATGGAGTAAAGGCAGTCTTTTCCACAAGTGGTGTTCAAACAACTGGACATCCATATTTTTTTTAAAAAAGCAATCTAGACGCAGATCTTATACCCTTCACAAAAATTAGCTCAAAAAGAATCATAGACCTAAATGTAAAGCACAAAACTATAAAACTTCTAGAAGATAACACAGGAAAATGATGGGTATGATGATGCCTTTTTTAGATACAATAGTAAAGCCATGATCCATGAAAGTAATAATTGGTAAGTTGAACTTCATTAAAATTAAAAACTTTTGCTTTGTCAAGAGAATGAGAGGACAAGACATTGACTGGGAGGGAATATTTGCAAAAAACCACATCTGATAAAGGACTGTTATCTAAAATATGCTTTATTTTGGGGTTCCTGGGTGGCTCAGTTGGTTAAGCACCTGACTTTGACTCAGGTCATGATTTCAGGGGCCTGGGATCGAGCCCTGTGTTGGGCTCCGCACTCAGCAGGGAGTTTACTTGTCCCTCTCTTTCTGACTCTCCCTTCACTCATGCTCTTTCTCTCTCTCAAATAAATGAATAAAATCTTTAAAAAATAAATAAAACATGCTTTATGTTGATATGCATAAAATAAGTTGCTGGAATTTTGATCACAATTGCATTGAATCTATAGATGCAGTTGGGAAAAACTGATACATTTACATCAAGTCTTCCTATCTGTGAACAAGGAATATCTCTCCACTTATTTAGTTCCTCTGTCATTTTGTTGATCACAGTTTTATAGTTCTTCTTATATAGATCTTGTACAGATTTTGTTAGATTCGTACCTAAGTAATTCATTGTTTTTGTGCAAATGTAAATGGTACTGTGTTTTTAATATTAAATTCCACTTGTTCATTTCTGGCATATAGAAAAGCAACTGACTTTTGTAAATTAACTTTGGTACCCTGTAACCTTGCTATAGTTGTTTATTAGTTCCAGGAGTTTTTGTTTGTTTGCTTGGTTGGTTGGTTGATTCTTTCAGATTTTTACATAGATGGTCATGTCATTTGCTAACCAAACAATTTTATTACTTCCTTCTTAATCTGTGTATCTTGAATTTCTTTTTCTTTTCTTATTGCATTAGCAAGGATTTCCTATATGGTACTGAAAAGAAGTGGCAAGAGGGAACATCCTTGTGTTGCACCTGATCTTAGTAAGAGAGCTTTATGTTTCCCGCCTTTAAGTATGATATTAGCTGTAGATTTTTTGTAGATAGTCTTTATGAAGTTGAGAAAATTCCTTTCTATTCCTAGTTAACTGAGAGTTTTTATCACAAATGAGTAGTTAGATTTTGTCAGATGGGGTGCTTTTTTATACAATAATTCTGAGTGCCAGTTGTGACAAGGCTACTTAATTTCCAATTTTCAGTTTCTTCGTATGTAAAAAGGAAAATGGTAATAATACCTTTTGTTGTTGGCCTTTTTTTTTTTTGATAATTTTACAAGAGAATGCATGTAATAGTGCCTGAGGTATAAGACCTCAATAAATGCTAACTATTATTACTATTACAGGCAATAATAATAAATGATTTTTTTTTTTTTTTTTTTTTTTTTTTTGCTTTTAGTGAGACTAGTGGTTGCTTTTTAAATAGAAATATAGTAAAATACACACGGTACAAAATTTACCCTCTTAACCATTTTTGAGTGTAAGTTCAATGGTCTTACTACTATCCAGAATTCTTTTCATCTTGCAAAACTAAAATTCTTTACACATTAAGCAATTTCCATTTTTCCTTCTCTTTAGCCCCTAAAAACTAGCCTTCTACTTTCTGTCTTATGAATTTGACTACTCGAGGTACTTCATGGAAGTGAAATCATATAGTATTCTCATTTTTGTGACTATTTTATTTAACATAATGTCCTCAAGGTTGATTAATGTTGTAGCATGTGTCAGAATTTCCTTCCTTTTTAAGGCTGGCTATTATTCCATTATATGTATATGCTGCACTTTGTTTATCCTTTCATCCAAAATTGGGCACTTTCATTGCTTCCATCTTTAGGCTATTGGGGATAATGCTGCTGTATTCATGGGTGTACAAATATCTCTTTGAGATCTTGCTTTCAAATCCTTTGGTTACATACCATGATGTGGAATCACTGTATCATATGGTAATTCCATTTTTAATTTATTGAGGAACCAACATACTTTTTTCCATAGTGGCTGCATCACTTTACATTCCCACCAACAGGGCATAAGGTTTCCAATTTCTCCCTGTCTTCACTAACACTAGCTGTTTTTTGTTTTTTTCTTTTAATTTAAATTCAATTAGCCAACATATAGTACATCATTAGTTTCAGATGTAGTGTTCAGTAATTTTTCAGTAGCATACAATACCCAATTTTTCTTTTCCTTTCTTTCCTTTTTCTGGTAGTAGTCATTCTAATGGGTATGAAGAAGTATCTCGTTGTGGTTTTGATTTGCATTCCCCAATTATTATTGATGTTGAATATCTTTAAATGTGCTTATTGGCCATTTGTAAAAGTTCTTTGGAGAAATGTTTATTCAAGTTTTTGCCCATTAAAACTTTTATATATATATATATATGCCTATTGTTGACTTGTAGGTGTTCTTTATATATTCTGGGTATTAACCCCCTTATCAGATACATGATTTGCAAGTATTTTCTCCCATTCTGTGGGTTGCATTTTCACTCTGTTAATTGTGTAATAGTTATGGTTGCTTTTTAGAAAATATCTTGATATATTATTAATTCAGTCAGAACCAAGTTTTGAAAATGAATCATCATAAATGTAAATATGATAGTAAAATTAACCTTGAATCCGGGATGATTCTCATTTTAAATCAAGCTTCACTTTGAGATTCACAGAATGGATAGTTTTGATGAGACAATCAAGTAATCAAAGGAATATTCCTTGCTAACATTATATATTTTCAAGGGTAAAGGAATATTCCTCAGTTGTTGGAATTTTGTGAGTCAGTGTCAACTCCCCTTACACTGAATTCTACCCAACATGCCTTGCAACTTGTTGATGGAAAACCTCTGTAATCACTGTTGTAGCCCTTGAGGCATATGCAGGGACTTACTGTAGTAGGTATTGATCTTATTTTGGCTTCAGGTACTGCTGCATAGAAGGAAGATCAGCTTTTCTTTCCTTTTAAAAAGTTCAATTTGCCTTTCTTTGGTGTTGCCTTACAATTAATATCTCAAAGTGTATTTTAATTGATCACTTGAAGTTTTCTCTATCCAGTTACCTATAAATCTCTATTATGCTTGCTTTAGCACAGATGCTTTAAATTTATGTTCAATTCAGACTCCCAGTTAGAAAATGTATTCTCTTTCAGTTAGGCAGAAATCAGCATGCAAATTCTATGTAGGAGTTTAGTAAAATAACAGGAAAGTTCTATGGAAGTTTAAAACTTACTAACCTTTGGGCAAAATTTTGATCTTTTTACATGTGAGAAAAGGTGAAGTAAGCCTAATACATACATTTTTGGGCATCAATGAACAAAAATTATTACGAGAAATTAAACACTTCATGCATTCCTCCACCCTCCAAAAGCAACAGGGTACCTGCTCTCCTGAACTTTGAATCCTGGATGAATGAGGTTAATTTGTAAGATTCTGACTACAATTTGTACATGTATGTAGCACAATTCTTAGTAGCTTCAACTTAATTCCTTTCTTTAGACCTGTAATACACTTTAAAACGCATTAATTATACACTTAAGAAACTACTGAAAAGGTATTAGGAGCATATATTCATATGCTGGAAAGAGAGGCAACTGGAGCCAAGAAACCTATCCTAGGTCTGCTCTGTCAGCGGTTATCTCTGTGACCAATGGCAGGTCACTCATACTTTCGAGCTGTCATTTTCCTAATTAATCTAAGCTCATTTAAGGCTCTAGAGTTTCATCTTCCTATATGTATACAAAAATTGTACAAAAAAGGTAAGGAAAGTGCTTTTCCATTTACACACACACACACACACACACACACACACACACACACATCCCTTCCTATTTGAACTCACTTCATGTCAACCAGCACTGTCAACTTACCTCATTTGAAATAACAGCACACAAGAAATACTTACTTGCTTAATTACTTATATATCACAGGGCAGAGGGCACATTATTATATATATCAGAGGGCAGAGGGCACATTATGATGAATCCATTACGGATGCAGAATGGACAGAATAAATATATATTGGATCTTTTCCCAAGACTCATTATTTTTGATACATATCTGTATTACTCTGGCAGGGGATCAAATAATAGTCAAATGTATCAAAATAAGAAAAAGTATTAACATGAAAAGAGCGAAAGTTTTGACTTTTGCTGCACTTTGCTGTAGGTATAATTTCATCATTACAAAGAAGATTGTGACAATTCTCTTTTTGTTGCAAATGTCTAGATAATATCCAGAAGAAAATGACCAGAAAGAGGAAAGTGTTGAGAATCACTGTACACAGGTGGGAAGGTTAAAATAATTGGGATATTTAGCCTGGATTGAGAAGTCTTGGGGGAAACTGATGACTACCTGTTAGTAATCAAAGTGATGCTATTTAGATTTGGGAAATAAAGCTGAGACCGGAAGGCGGACATTTGGTAAATTCAATTTGAGTTACATGGAAAGAGAATTTCATTCAATATAAGGAAAAACTTTCTAACAATTTGAATAGTCTAATAATAGATTGAGTTGCCTTGTGAGACAGACCATTTTCCACAATGGGAATTGTCCAAACAGAGGTCAGATCAGTAGACAAAACTCAAATGGCTTTCCAGACAGATAACCTGAATAAACAAAGTGGGTCAGCTGGGGCAAATGAGTAACGTGCATTCCACCTAAAGTTTGCCAGATCTCTGATTTTGCTAAAGAAGCAGGAAAGTGAGATTTTTTATGTTAGTTTTCTGATATATACATGTTGGCTTACATTTTTTTAGACAGTGTGTGGACTAAACAAGAGCCATCTGGTTTGAGCATAGCCTGATCCATCTAGTTTCATCTCTGAACCCTATTTCTTATACCTAGTAGCTTTGTCATTTGTAGGCCAATCACAGAACTGAGTCTTTGGAAGATGGGAACACTAAGAAGCTGGGGTATCAGGTCATTACATTTAAGGAATGAATAGTATTTACAATTAATTTATGATGTAAAGTCACTGTATGCACAAAGTTATACATATGCATAACCATATAGGCCCAAGGACCACCTCTCCCAATAAAATCTGTTAGTATGAAAAGAAACACAAGGCTGCCAGCATTTCCCTGGGCAGTGCTTTCAAAGTAAACTATGTAAAGACAGAATAGGAGGGAGGAAACTTCAAGGGCATTCTGTAGATCCACAGTGCTTCAGGTAATGAAGCCTCAGGATTCAAGGGCCACCAGTTAGGATTAGTATAACTCAAGAATAGGCTGTTGGTGATTTCCTGATTTTTTTCATCCTTATGAGTTCCTGTAGTATTTATAATTCCTTAATTTTTTTAAAAAAATAAAGATTAAATTCTTTATTTTTCTTTTTTCTTTTCTTCTTCTTTTCTTCTTACTGTTTAAATGAAATAGCACTATCTTCTTTCTCATTGCGAGTCTGGTCCAGAGCCTTCTCCAAGATTTCCACAAATCCTCAGGGCTTATTTTCTGAGTACCCCCTTTTCTCTGCAAACTTCCTATATCCTCATGTCCTATATCCTGTGACTGTTGCTCCTCTCAGTTCTGTATCAATCCAGATGTAAATCAGACAGTGGGAAACTATCAGGATAGGGGCCATCTAAAGGTGAGAGGAGGGAGGTATAGCTGCTACGTAGTTCTAGACAGTTGTTGGAGATACAGACCTTTCCTTTTCCCATTGCATTATAGAAAGGCAGTTGTATCAGACTTTTTCCCTTCTATGAATTAATGTGCTCCTCTTAGAAAGCAGTGATATTCAGCTGTTTTTGCTCTAAATTGTATTTTTTTTTTTTGTTTTCAATTACACACAGATAGTATATATTTGTGTGTTTTACAAACACTTTGAAGCAAATGGACTTCTACTGCCTGAAATGTGCTGAAAGTGGATGGCTCAGAGTAGGTCTTGGAAAGACTGGAGACTGGGCAAGTGTCCAGGGCTGGTGGAAGAAAGGTCCAAAAGGACAACTTCAGAAGCAGACATCATGGGGAGAGGAGAATGTGGAAAGAGAATACAGATTTCCAGGTCCAGTAGAATAACAGTTACTAATATTGCTGTAGAGGTTGAAGAAATCCTTCTCTTTTTATCTTTTTTTTTTTTTTAAGATCAAAGAGGGGGAGACTCTCTCATCCTTTTTCCTCTTCTTTCCTTTTTTTTTTCTCTCTGACTCACTTTCATTATATGTGATGATCCAAATTACTCTTAAGTGTCCCCAAATCTTGGCAGGTTTCCTCTTGGCTATTAGACTTTCTTGTACTCAGATGAAGTAAGCTTTCCTTTTCACTCTCTGCTGTAAACCATCTAGCTATACCCGCATCAACTGGGAACTTCTTAGTTCCTAGTTGCTCTGCTGGACAAGCAGTGTGGATTTATCTATGGTACGGTGGAGGGACTGCGTGCCCTTGTGGGTGTCCCTTTTACAGAGAAATTATGAGAGCAATCATCAGTAAAGAAAAGGAAGTCAACGTTGGTGCTAGGTAGTCTGGATTTGGTTGCCAGCCCTTTACAAGAGTAATCGAGAATTTCTAACTATCTCTCATTTGGGAACTTAACAGATCATGAGAGTTATTTCCTACTGAATGAAGGTGCTATTGCTTCTATGGGGTAATGAGCTTGGGTAATCACAAGCAGCCCCCTCTATAGTGAGAGTTGTGAGATGATTCTTCCCCATCATCCTACCCCCTCCCACTTTCATCCTAGGTGGTTCATTGTCTAGGCAAGTCTGAAGGATCTCTCAGGTTCACTTTTGGTAATTCTGCTCATCACATGACACGGGTATCTATTCGTTACTCAAAGCCTGTGATCCCACTAATTTTACTAGTCTATTTCCTTCTACCTATTCCTGGAAACTCATGGAATGTAAACCCAGGAGCTGTCACCATTAGCTATTTTTAGTCACGTGGTCTAGAAAATCCAAAACCTGTCTGAAGGGGAAAGGAGTGAGCTTTTAGAGAGGAGCAGAAATGAGAGAGAGAGAGAGAGAGAGAGAGAGAAACACGTGAAGAGGGAGACTAAAAGGGAGAGAGAAGCTTGACAGTGTTTGAGTTCCTACTTGCAGAAATTTCTGAGACCTGGCTAGATTTCTATCCTGAGGATCAGCTATGAGACATTTGCCCTAACCTGGTTTTTGATGGATTTCTGCTATTTGTAAGAAAAAAATGCTGACAAAGGCATTCTGCTTCTTTTAGAAATTGTCAATTCCAAACAGAATGTTAAATTTAGTCATAAGAGATTTCTCTTTTAAAGTGAGTCTGAAAAAAAAAGTGAGTCTAGAAGAAGCCTTTAGAGTTTGTATTATATTGGATTATTTAAGGTTTTCTTCTCTGTAGAAGCTGCATTATGTGGTGGGGAGTCACTCGGAGTCACTTAGATTTGGGTTTCCATCTCAGGTCTATTAGCTGCAAGTTTTGGAAGTTTGAAATGTCTTTAAATTTTCTAAGCCTCAGTTTCCTCATCTTTATTGAAGGAATACATCATTTATCATGCAGGATTGTTTTAAGAATTGGCATAAAACAATTAAAGTACCTAGCACAGTCTGATTCTAATACATTCAAATTTCATATCACATTTTCTAATTTTGAAAAAAAATCCCTCAAACATGAAATATATTTATAATAAGTATACTAAGCAAAAAAGAAACAAACAAACAAACAAAAAAAAAAACCCCCAGGAATATGCAAAAGAAGAAAAAAATGATCAGAGCACACAATATATTTTATATAGAGAGATATATATATCTTTTCTATTACATATATTCTACTAAGGCCTTCTGATTGGATGAATCTTACCCATATAGTGGAAGGTAATCTGTTTTACTCAAAATTTACTGATTTAAATGTTAATCTCATCTAAAAATATCTTCACAGAAACATACAGGGTAATGTTTGACCAAATATCTGGGTACTGTGGCTTAGCTAAGTTGACAGATAAAATTAACCATCACACTAACACTGATTTTAAATTTAATTTTGAATTTCCCAGTAGCCAAGGAAAAAAATGAGAAACACATTTATATGTAGTTTTTAAGAAGACATTTTCCTCAGTAAAGATCATTTCCCCCCATACATTAAATTTATAAATATGTGGCTACTTTTACTTCTTTTCAGGGTTTGACTAAATCAACTTTCTATGTATCTTTGAATTAGGAACTATGCCAACTTCTGCATCCTATCTGTCACCAAATTCTGTAATTTCTGACTCCGAAATTCTTTTAAAAATGTGTACTCCAGTTCCTCCTGTTGCCAATCTTAGTTCAACGTCTCATTGTTTCTCAAATGAACCTTGGCAATAGCTTCCAAACTTGTTTCTGCTTTTGCTTTGGTCATTAAAATGCAGTCTTTACCCAGCTTCCAGACAGCTCCTTTCAGGACACAAGTACTATGTTACTTCCCTCCCTGTTTAGCAGTTATCTCTAATGTCACAATGTATAAAATCCAAAGGTTCATCATCACTCTTACATACATCTTAGCCTTTGACCAAATCAAATTACTTAGAACTTTTTGAAAATGCCATTATTTAAGACATTTTTGTCTCTGTGCATTGCTGTGTCCTCTGTTGAGAATGTGCTCTCTTCATTCACCTAGATAAACACCAATCATTCCTCGAGACTCATTAGAGGCCACCTCCCTTGTCAGACTTTTCCTGACACATAAACAAGCAACCACTCCTCCCTCCTTCCACCAGAGCAACTTCAACATCCCAGTTACAGCTCCTTGGGTGTTAGAGTCTGAAATTGGAATGAAAAGTAGAAATCACAAAGAGTTACAATGAGCCTTGAAAAATCCCTTAAGTTGCCCATTAAGTAGGGTATGTAAGCCTATATTCATGCCACATCAGAGACTGACACACTATTGCTCCGTGAGTCCTACATGGTGGGTTTTTTTCTCACATATTGGAGCAGTTCATGAATTAAGCACTAGTAAAGCATTTGGCTTGTATGTAGCTTATGTTTACATATATATATATATATATATATATATATATATATATATATATATATTATCTTTAGAACTAGACACCTACTCAATGCCCCACATGAGTGGTACCCCATGCCTAGCTGAAGCTGACTAGGAGGCCTGTTGGCCACCATTTTCTGTTGCACGCATACCCTGGTTTACATGCTCATTGAGAGGAACAGTATGGGGAATTACTTGCAGTGTTTAAATTCTTTTCTTTCTTTCTTTCTTTCTTTCTTTCTTTCTTTCTTTCTTTCTTTCTTTCTTTTTTTCTTTCTTTCTCTTTCTTTCTTTTCTTTCTTTCTTTCTTTCTTTCTTTCTCTTTTTTCTTTTCTTTTCTTTTTCTTTTTCTTTTTCTCTCCTACGCTATGCTTCCATAGTTTAATACAAGCAGGGTAAATTATTATCCTGTACAGTAACTTGATCATACTTCATTAATCTATACATAGCACTCAGTAGCATTGTGGTGTAAATCCTTGTTTTACCTTCTGACAATCCCCAGTCCATAGCAGAGCTGAAATCTCCATGAGGGCAGACCTGTATTTTTTCATCTCTGTTTCCTTCCTCATGCATGTTAGGACTTCAATGGCCACTGAGTACATGGATGAGATCAGTTAATAGAAGGCAAAGGAAATGGCACTGAAATTCCCTTCAGCTATAACTATGAACTTCCTGTGTGATGATGTGGAAATTTAACATTTCTAGCTGTTTGTCATCAAGCTTCCACACAGGGATAAAACTAGTCTACTTGATAGGCTTCTGAAAACTAATATAGGGCAGTTAAAATACCACATAAATGCTAAATAATAAAGTGACAAGCACAATATGTCAGGGGACGCATGGTAATGGAACTATGTCTGTAAAACATTTACTGTATTTTGTCTCTAAAATGTACAACAACAACAACCCACCAAATGGCGGCATCTGTGCTTATTTCCTCCCTGGTCCTCGATATTTGGAATACTTTCAATGTTCAATGCCCAAAAATGCAATAAATATTTTTACTTTGGTACATTCTTATTTTAACAGTGGAGTTGGTACCAGCCAGAATTGTGGGGTTACTCACATCACGTGACTCTCCTCCTACCAATGTGTTTAAAAGTGAAAACATAAAATGAACATTAAAGGCAGCCTGGGAGGGAGAATAGATGAATGGGAGGAGTCACTGTGAAATGCATACTGAGGGCAAAATGTGGACAGCCCAAGAGGGGTACTATTTATAGGCAATATTGTTAGAGGTGGTAGGTGGGGGTAGGAGGTAGGGATAGAAGGTATGGATGAGCTTCGGCCTCTGAGCACCAGGCGGCACTGCTTGCTTTCTCTCCTGGCTACCTGTGTCAGGAATAATTCCAGAAACCTAGATCTTGTTGGAAAGGCTGAAGGTTGGAGAGCTATGTGGTTGGGAGAGAAATAGGCACATAACACAGAGATCAGAATATTCCTTATTTATCATGTCCCAGGAATGACTCTAATCATGGGATCCTGCTAGTCTTCAATATTTCACAAGGCGTAACAGGGCATAGCATGGCCTTGTTAAATTCGAATTTATGAATAGGGAAAACTGTTTAGCTTAAGGTATTATTAGATGATAAATTGATTAGCAAGGTGGCTTGTCAAGTTCCTAAAGACAGAGAAATGTGTAGAAAACAACAAAACCAAACCAATCCAAACCAAAAGCAGTCACTGTAACTTACTGAACACATACTTAACAGTGCACTGGTAGCATCAGGAAAATCTGCTTGCAGTATCAAGAATATTCTTTCTCTTTGTAATAATTGGCTTCTTGAGGAGACTGAATTGTGTAGCTTCTCAGCTTTCCCTTTTCTGATTTGCTGTTAGTAAGCTTAGAAATGAATATGGGATCCAACTGCAGCTAGTATAATATTTTGTAGGATGGTAAAATCCCTGTCATATCCCTGGCTTCATCTCACATCTTGCTTATCCATTTTCATCTATGTCTTATGTTCTTTTCTCACTTTCACTTTTAATTTATGTTATCTTGTAGAAGTTCATATTCCCTTGAAAGCTTCTTTAAATGCTTTCTCAACTAAAAGGGGAAAGGCATGTGATTAATTACATGATTAGAATAAATCTCCATTAATAAACATAGCTAGGTACCAAGAATCAATAGAATTACTCCTGCCCTCAAGAAGTTTACAACCAAATGACAGACTTGTGAGGCACTGTGCCCTAAATAAAGAATCTTTTTCAGATATAAGTTTTAGGAGTAGAGATATCTAAGAGTACACTCAAGGGAAGGAAGAATACTTGATTCCACGATTAACTTTGTAGTTCTACTGTTGGCTTTGTGTGGCCTCGGGCAAGATAGATAACCCTCTCCAAGCATCAATTATTCATTAGTAAAAGGTAGCTTCATCTTGGGACAGTCAAACACTGGGATAATGTAAAGGGATGAAAGGCATGGTGCATAATATTTGACTATTGTTGTATAACATTTGATTATAGTATCACTCCCAGCAAAATTAGTAGAAAAAAGTCAATTTAAATCATGCACTAAAAAGAAAAGATGTACTTTGAGTGAAATTCAGCACGTTTTCAACAGGAAAGTACCACACCACAGAGGATACAGGTATGGTAGATGCTGTTTTCATTTTAAGCTTCTATTTTCAGCAGCTTGAGACAAATATTTGGAATTGTGTTCCTGGTGTAAGAAAGTAAATATTTTTGAAAAAAAAAATACAAACAAAAGCCTCTCTAGGGTTTTAAGGTTAGAAAAGAAGGAAACTGAAGAGAGTAAAATTGGGAGTATTCTCCACAGACTACTTTTAAGTAAATTTTAGAACAAACCTGACATTTACGTTGACTTATTTTCCCAAATTTTCCTTCATTTTTAGTTTATTAATCTTTTATTCTTTTTTAACAGATATAAAACAGATGAAACAGGGTCCATTGTTTTGTGGAAAATGGTTGTGAGATTATTTTGGGATAAATGGAGAAGAACAGATGTAGAAGATGCAGAAGGAGGTAAGTAACTTGATTATTATCTTTGGGCTCAGTGGCTTCCTGGGAAATCATGGGCAAAAAATGATAGAACATAGTAGGTTCTGGAGTTAGATAGACCTTGGTAGATTCCAGTTTACTCTGTGACATTGGGCAAGTTCCTCAACTTCTCTCAGCCTTGTATTCCTTGCATAAAATGGGCACAATAACAGCAGCCTTGTTGAAAGAGTAACCAACAAAGTTTCTAGTTCAGTGCATGATAGAGGATCAATAGATGGCAACTAATAAGACAGATTAGGCTCATTCAAAATTATCCTTGTTTTTTCTTTTGACCTTTTTGGGAGAGGAAAAGAAATGGCAGCTTTGCTCTATTACTTTGGTCCACTGGCGATGGCACATGACTTTAGCTAATTTTAATTGTCCTTAAACTATTGCACAAGGCTGCTTTCATATTAGTCTTTCTTCAGTTTTGACAAAGTCACTCCCTCCAGGTTCTCATTTGCCTCCGGAATCTGCCTTGGTCAATAACTAACTTCTATGAGGTCTGGTCCTTCCTGCCTTCCTTATCCATTTTCAGAGGATAGGGACCATGTTTTAGAAAAATTTCTTAGTAGCCAGCGCAGTATCAAGCTAATTTTACTTTTTCTCCATGACATAATTTTCCTGATGCTACTATGTCAAGGCACCCTAAAATGAACCCAATCCCCAGCTCCTCTTTTGCTTTTAATTCTCGAACTGCTTGCCATCCGTGACTAGTGAAGCAAGCCAGTATTTTGTCAACACATACTTTGTGTAAAGCATCTTGCCTAGTATACTGCACATGAGGAGGGGTGGCTCAGTCCCCAGCCTCAGGTATGTAGTAAAGGAGAATTTCTTAAGCTTTTTGCACTTGAATTTAATCTCTAATTTCAATCTCTAGCTTACTAAGTAACACCCACTTAATATCAATGAAATTGGGGCTTCCCCCACTCCAGATTTTATGTACCAGCCGTTGGGACAAATTCCAGTTATCTTCATTTGTCAGTGCTGACATCTGCTGAAATATCTTCATGCAGGTCTGGTTTTGAGAGTTTGGTCTACACAGGTCACCCACTGGCCCTCTCTCATTCCTTCCTGCAAAACCTCTAAGGGCGAGTTCAAGTCTCCCAGGACATATTCAGCTGCTCCTCTACTACTCAGGGAAGGAGCTTTGCTTTTGCATGCATCCTAGGTATGTGGGCTTTCTCCTGTGCTGCCCTTCCGTCTCAGGGACCTGATAGAGATGACTTAATTAAACCCATTTGTGAGGAAACTGAGTCTCAGAGAGGCTCAGGAACTTGCCCATCACTTTATATTTAACATGGAGAGGAGCACATTTTCAAAGCAAAGTCCAAGTATTTGCATAATTTAAGTTCCTTTCATGATGCTGGGCTACCTCAGAGTTAAAGTACTAGGCCTTTTCAATTCTCATGCTAAAATCTACCATCTAGTACCATCTAGTTTAATTCATAATTTTAAGTTAAGGATAACCTTGGAAAATATAGACCAGAGCTTTGAACTCAGTATTTCTCAAAATACATTCTACATCAGGACGACCTGGACTGCTTATTAAAAATGTATACTCTTGAGCCCTATCCAAAATTGGTATCTCTAGGGGCTGAGCTATGAAATCTGAGTTATTAATAAACTCACCTCATAATTATTATTCATTCCAAATTTTGCAAACCATGTTTTAACAAGTGTAAACAAGTTTATTTTGATCTTGGTATGGAAGGTCAGAAAGTTCTGGAATATAAGATACTATAGCTAACTACTTTTGAGGCCTGCTAACTACCGAAAACTTTGGAGACCAAGGAACGACCTTCATACTGGGGGAAAAAAGAGGAAGAAGAATGAGAAACAAAAGATGGGTTCCTGAGACAAATTTCCCCTCCTTCCTGATTTTGCCTCCAGGCAGCCCTGTGTGAGCATGTATAAGCTGGTGAGAAAATGTATTTAATATTTAAACCTACAGTAACTTCTGGGTTAAAACTATAATCCCAAATGAAATAACTCTGTTATTATTTTTAATTCCCCCTGCCCAATACCCCAAGGCACAAGGTGCTTGATATAGCAGTCGAGGTGCTAGTACACTTTCAGAACCAAAGCAGCTTTTCTATTTTATTCTTCACATCACAGTAAAAATGTGTTAGATGGGTTGAATGTCTGGTTTCAAAATTTCAGAAATTTGCACCTAAATTGCACCTGTAAAATATGTCCTCACACATGCAAGCAAGTCATTTTACTTGCAAATTATTGTTTTGCATATGCAATTACTTGCTTGCATCTGGGTATACATTTTGTGGGACAATTAAGTGTTTATGTTAGAAAATTAGATCACTAATTTTATGTTCATTTATATAAAGCTTAGAACTTAAACTTACGGAAATTTTTTCAGTAGAAAGATCAATATATGCTGCATATGGTCTAAATGGGTTTTGGGGGAACATTCTTTTATCCAGTCATTTGTTAATTCGACAAATATTTCCTAAATGCCTACTGTGGGTCCGATGCCATGCTAGATGCTAGAGTTTCAATGATAAACCAACAACCCACATTCCAGAACATGGGTATTAACACTGTCCAGTCAGGTTTAGGGAGACAAGCAATTTGTTAGTATATTGTTTGATACCTTCCCAATAAGCAACTTTCATTACTTGTAATCATCTAAGTCTCAAGTGACTTCCCAATATGTGCCATCCCAAGTTGAAAGTTGACAATTGTCAATTTATTCCTATGTCCAGCTGATGGAGGAAATAAAAAAATGGGGAAACCATTTCTGAATCTATTTTGCTTTCTTTATTTGAGATTTATTTATTTATTTGAGAGAGAGAGTGTGTGCTCGCTCACAAGCACATGTGTGCATGCGCACATGGGCATGAGCAAGGTGGGGGAGGGGCAAAGGGAGAGGGAAAGAGAATCCCAAGCAGACTCCCCACTGAACTGAGCGCAGAGCCCTATATGGGGCTCAATCCCAGGACCCTGAGATCATGACTTGAGCCGAAATCACGAGTCCTGTGCTCAACTAACTTAGTCATTCAGGTACCCCTATTTTGTTTTCTTTAAAATTCACAAAATCACTACGTTAGTTCATATGTTTTCTGTGGAATTGTTGGACTCTGCAACAGACATTACATATATGATTCTTAAAAACATAAATTGGTTAAAATCAAAGGTTGAAATCGTCTTTGAATGAATGCCCTTCTTCTTTTTTTTTTTTATAATTTTTATTTTGTTATATTAGTCACCATACAGTACATCCCCAGTTTTTGATGCAATGTTCCATGATTCATTATTTGTGGAATGAATGCCCTTCTTATGTGGATGATATTCAGGGGTTTTGTGACAAACACTGAAGCTTTTACACTTCTCTGTGGGTATAAAACTGGATTTAAAGGACATGGTTTGTTAGTTTGTTGACTTCAGGATTAGAGAGGTATCATTTTGCACACCTACACACTGCTTCGTAAATAAAACTATATTGATACACATGCATATACATGCATCTTATTTCTATAAAGTCCGTAGAAAAACAATGGTATGTAAAATACATTTAGTTTTTCACTCAGAACTTAATCATAATAATAGATTTATAGATATTTTGAGTTGAAAAAATGTTGAAGGTATTTTTGTTTCGGTTACCTTATTTCACAAGCAAGTAAACTGAGGCTTGGGAGGTTAAATGAATTTTAAAGATCATATAGAAGACAAAATACAAACTGAATCTGTTATATAGGTCTTCATTATTTAAAAAACAAAACAAAACTTTTGTGAAGAAATGTAATAGAAACCCACTAACATTATCTTTGCAGATCTTATGGTGATATTGACTGTGCACCATCTTGAACTAAATGAAGACAAAAATTATATGAAGTCAGAAAAGAGTCAGAAAAGCAGCAGAAATCTATGCTCTTTCTAGGCTAGTGTTCTAGTAACAACAAAGCCTGACACCCATCAAGGGCCAAGAAAGAGAAGCAAAGATGGTCAGAGAAGGAATAAGAACAGAGATATCCAGGCATTTTATGTATGTACACATGGTCCTTTTTGCTTCAATCAGAGTCTCAAAAGAAAACAGATGTCAAGCATACATTAAGAAAATTACAAGAGAGTTTATTTACATAGGACATAATTACAGAAACGTGGGCTTGTTAGAAGAACTATGAAGAATGTAAAGTACCTCCGGGTGAGTAACTGTGGAGCTGGTACCATGTTTAGACTTGAAGGAATGAGGGGAGAGAGTGGTTACTAGAATCTAGGGGAGAATTTTTCAGAGAGCTGCAGTGGAGGAACACAGCCAGGTTGAAGTGAGGGATCCACGGAACAAATACCCCAATATCATTCTTTCCTCACTTCTCATTTCCTGCTGGTGTTTCCATTGCCAAATTGTAACTGGAAGCTAGAGAGCAAGGAAGCCCATTGATGCCACCCATTTATTGGAAAGAAGGCTGGGTGAAGAGGTATGGGCAAGGATCTGGAGATGCAAACAGATGATGCATGGTACATTCTTCCAAAAAGGATTTAAGCACTGTCACAAGGATGTATTCATGTTCCAAGGTAGTATAAGTTAAAATACAGTGAAAGAAAGGAAGGAAGGGAGGGAGGGAGGAAGAAAGGAAGAAACAAATGCCATTGCAACAAAAAGACCTATTTATACTATTGCTCAAATTAGACGGAAATGTATTTATTCCTCATATTATAGTCCAGAGATAGATAAATGATCAAAGACAGGTAGCTGCTCTGCTCCATGAAGGCATCCACTTACACAGATTCATTCTCTCTTTTTGCATTGTTCAGCACCACTGTGTTAGTCTGTGGGAAGATTAAATTGTAGGAAAAGTGTGGAGGGCGAGTAGCTTCCTCTTAAGAAAGTGACTAAGAGATTACACATAACATTTTCTGGGTTGGATCCACATCTATACCTTCCCAGATTCTTTCAGTGTTGGACCCCTCTCTGACCCTTAGGTATTTGCTTTGTCTTGGCCACCAATGGCCTGATGATTCAGGGCAAGTGCTTGGCCATCTAGGATTGATCAGTCTTTAGCCCTGGGAGAGCTGGGCCCTCTACTCGGTCCATCTAGAGAAGTTCTGCACATTGAACAGATGAAATCTGCAAGTGACTAGCTGTGTATCATTGAAACACCATTTTACATCTTGCATGCTTCACTTCTCTTTATCCTCATCCTAGATTCCCTGAATTTACAACTCCCCAAAAAGCATCATCACTTCCATCCCTGCTTCAGGCTTTATGCTCTAGGGTACCTGCCATAAGACTTACCTATTCACATCCAGCTGATCAGCCCTGTTCCATGACACTTGAGACAGGAATTTCCTTTAATAAGCACAATGAAAGAAACATGGATCGTGGGGAAGAGTGAGACATTTTTTGCCAAAGGGGAACTAAATAAAGTCAAAAGTGACACTAACAAATAAACTAAAACAAAATAAAATGCATAACGTAATCCTCTGCATAAAATATAACTAAAGTTTGCTTTTAATTTTTATAGAAGCCAACATGAAAAAGAAAACATTGTTCACCCCTATGTTCATGATATCTAGGAAATAGAGAAAAAAACACCAAACTTGTATCCTTAGGAGAATTCCACATTCTTGATAGGAAGATCAATAGAATTTTCTTCCCGACTTCCAGATCAGTTACCAATACTATTGGAAGTGAGTAACAAAAACATTCCAGTAATTGTGACTTTAAATGAAGATATTTGATGACCTCACTTAATAAGAAATCTGAAGGTAAGCATCCTACTTTTTATTTAGTGGCCCTTCAATATCATTAAGGACCCAGGTTCTTTTCATCCTTTGCTTCCCCATTCTCAGTATGTTGTCTTTGATCTTTTAGCTAATTTTCTCTTGGTGTCAAGATGTCAGTATTCCAAGCATCAAAAATAGGAAGTGGAGAAGGAAGTGTAGAGCTAGGGAGAATTTTCTTCTCATGTTTCTGTTTTTATTGGGATAGGGGAAATTTCCTACAATCTCCCACCCCACCTCACCTCACCCCACACCACCCCACCTCACCTCACCCCACCCCACCCCAAACTCTATTTATATCACCTTGGCCAGAATCGGGTCATCATGGCCACTAGAACATGCATAAGAAGCTGGAGACATAAGCTTCTGCCTTTTTTGAACCTGGGAACCTGGCATAGAGAAGGGGGTTGGGAAAGATTGATGGAGAGGCAGCTAGCAGTGTTTTTATAAGTTCTCACAAAGAGAATGCTATGACATAATGAATCTGAGTAACATGTTATACTATGTACATGACATATTCTGCATGGCTATATCTTAGGTGCTCTCCATACATGCTGATAGCATTATATTACCATATGACACAATGGGAGTAATTCTTCACAGTGAGGACAGATAGGGTACAAACGGGTGTAGCCTTGTTATGTATGTACCTAATCTGACTTGCATATTTTACAATATGGGAGACAGTGTTTAGACTGAGTGTTCTGAAAACCTGTTCCTGAATTTTCTTTCTTTTATCCAGATTTTCAAGGCTAATGTATACAGCACTGAGCTCGAGATGATGCTCCCTGGTGAATGCCTGACCATGGCTATTCAATTTTTCCAGTTGTATATAGACCCAGCTCTAAGTTAGGGGTGCACTTGCCTGTCTTTGGGTGAAAACTAAGAAACCTAATGTGAATATATGTGTGCTATCTCTGCTTGGAAGTAATCTTGCCGGGGGGCCAGAATTGTGCTCAAAAATAGTTTTGAATTGGCTTCCATGCCTGCACAAATGGGCAATAAAGTCCCCCAAGATATACTCCATATTGTATTGCAGGAATCATTATACCTGAAGAATTTTAGGGCAGGTGAAATCAAATGCTTGCCTGGACAAAAGTAAAATATCCATAAAGTACCCGTAAAATGCTAGCTAACCTTCCTGTACTGCCATTTCCTAGTGTACCTCCTAAGATAAACTGTTAGGGAATATGCACCAAAATAACTAAATGAGGTAATTCATTGTATGGGGTTGTTATTTACATACCAATTAAAAGAAATAGAATGACCTCTAAAAATAACTACTTTAGTTTTAGAATAATTTCCCTGTGCTTCTTTTTGGCAATATTCAGCAAATAGGATTGGTGATTCAGGCCATTACTAATATGAAATTATAAAACTATATTGTCTTTATACAATGGAATCTTTGCCTTTTTCTTCTTAAAAGTAAAACTAGCTAACTTTTATTGAGTACTTTACCTACTTAAATCTCTCAACACCAATGAAGTAGACACTATCTTTAAAATGTTAAGTGACTTAGAAAAAATAAGTGATTTGTCCAAATCATAGTTTAAAGTGGTGGATCTAGGATAACAGGGAGGCTTGAATGGAGTGGGTCCAAAAGTGGACTAGGATAATTAGGAAACAAGAAAGAGAACTGCCCAGAATTTCAGTTTGGCATAGACCCATGATCTTTGAGTTCAAGATCATACAGTGAAGGAGGTACAAAGTGTCTCTCCACCTTTTTCTCAAGTGGTGTCTGCCTCATAAGACAAAGCCTAGCAATGTCATGAGGTGATGTTTTCACAAGATTTTTCACAATCTAGTTCCATCTGTTCCATAGCAAATGAAAATCCCACTTACATTCCAGCATTTGGTTGTTGGTAGCATTGTTATTTTTTGCCTTTTTCTTGGTTTTCATATGTACATTAGTGATAAGCTGGATGAGACTATGCCAGGCATTACTAATCAGATACAATTTTAAATTGGAAGTCTCATTTTATGGATTTTTAAAGTGTACTTACTTTTAATTATTTACCTTGTCTTGTATTTTTAAATTCCTAACTGTGTCTTCTAAGGCTGTAGCTAGTTTTATGCCTTATTCTAATATTCGGAATCCCACCCCCCAACACACACCCTCCATAGATGGCACGGGAACAGCACATGGGCACGCATGTGCGCACACACACACTCATACACCATGCGTACCACACAGTTACACACATCCACACACATCTGCTTTCTTGCCTATCTAGCAGCACTCACATGCAACTGAGCAAGAATGAGGGAATGACACAATGTACTACTGGAGGGTAGTCTTCTAAAGTCAAATAACATAAGTAAGGAAGGAACATGGAAAGCCAGACTGGCAGGGCTTATAGAGAACTAAATTTTTTCAAGTTGTTCATCAATTCAGAGTGTCAGTAACACAGACCTGTCTGAGTTGACTAATCACTCTGTTGGCCACACCATGGGCCATGTAATCCAAGGGACGGTGGTGTTTTTTGTTTTTTGTTTTTGAAGTTATTTACTTATTTATTTGAGAGAGAGAGAGAGAGCATGTGCACGTGCGCATGCATGAGCGGGTCAGGGGCAGAGAGGGAGAGAGAATCTGAAGCAGACTCTGCTCAAAGCACAACACAGGGCTCAATCCCAGGACCCTGCGATCAGGACCTGAGCCAAAACCACGAGTCTGACACTCAACTGACTGAGCCACCCAGGCTCAGTGGTGTTTTATGGTTAGAATTGCCTAGTCTTGAGCACATTTTCCCCATAGCATCTTAAGGGTCACTAATTATCTACCCTAGAGGATCCAAATAAAGATATCGTTTGTCTCTATACATAAAAGATTTGTTTTTGTTCAAAGTGGATGACAAGTATTAACCTGCATAGCCAAGGAACACGTGTGGCAGCACATCATGAACCTAGGCTGACAAGAATAGAAGAAGAAGAAGAATAGAACCCAGGATAGAAACAATTGGAAAGGATTCAATTATAAAAGGCACAATATCTCAGATTTATAATAGGAAGAAAGAAAAAATACATATATGATGGAATAGAATATAGGTAATTTGAAACCCTGGGGACAAGCACAGGGGCTCTTTATTCCCTCCATTAGTAGTTTCTTAAATTATTTGAAGTTTTTCTGTCCCATAAGATTGTATCATATTTCTGAAGCAAAGCTGTTTTTTCCTTATCTTGAAAGATTTAATTTTATATTTCTCAGAATTTACTGAATGACTTTTCACTTTGTTGATGAAAGCTATACATCCAATAATCAAGCACAGTAGTGATAGTTATGAAGCAAAATTACAATGGAATAATCATATCACCCAATTTAGAATACCACATGATGCTTTGTATATGGAGAAAGTGAGTTGGCAAATTGTTAGTGAAAATGAGAATAACAATTTTTCCAGATGATTTTCCATTTTGAATTATTTTATTTCATCCTCAGGGCATGTGTGTTGAGAGAGTGCTAAAATAATGCAAAGTCAATGCAAAGTGCTACAATAAAAATAAAAAAAAAATAATAAAACTATGTACATTTTCCAAAAGTTGTTTTTTGGTCTCCTGGCAAAGATATAAAAAATATATCATCCTTTCTCTTAAAGGAACACATATATAAACATAATGCTAAATAGAAATTGTCTAAACTTTAGTTTAAAATGGTGTATAAGAGCACAAGGATGAAATAGGATTTAATTCTGCCTAGCAGACAGGGTGGCAGAAAGTGCTTTGTAGAGAAGGTTAAATTTGAACTGTCTTAGAAGATGGTCAGAATTGGGACTCTTGTCTAATGACAGTAAACTAGGTAATTTGAACTTTCTCTCTCTTTAAAAAAAATTACATTTAATTCCAGCATAGTTAACATACAATGTTATATTAGTTTCGGGTGTACAATATAGTGATTCAACAATTGTATACAGTATTCAGTGATCATCATGATAAATGCACTCTTTAATTCACATCACCTGTTTCACCCAATTCCCCTCCCCTCTGGTTACCTTCAGATTGTTCTCTATAATTAAGAGTCTGTTTGCTGCTTCCATGTCTTGGCTATTGTAAATAATTCTACAATAAACGTAGGGGTGCATGTATCCCTTTGAATTAGTGTTTTTGTATTTTTGGGGTAAATACTCAGTAATGCAATTACTGGATCATGAGGTAGTTATATTTTTAAATTTTTGAGGAACCCCCATACTGCTTTCCACAGTGGCTGCACAAGTTTGCATTCCCACCAACAGTGCATGAGTGTTCCTTTTTCTCCACATCCTCACCAACACTTGCTGTTTCTTGTGTTTTTGGTTTTAGCCATTCTGACAGGTGTGAAGTGATATCTCATTGTAGTTTTGATTTGCATTTCCCTGATTGATAAGAGATGTTGAACACCTTTCCATAAATCTGTTGGCCATCTGGGCATCTTGGAGAAATACCTGTTTATGTATTCTGCCTATTTTTAAGTTGGATTATTATTATTATTGTTTTTTGCTGTTGAGATCTATAAGTTCTTTATATATTTTAGATACTAACCCTTTCTCAGATATGTGATTTGCAAATATCTTCTCTCATTCTGTAAGTTATCTCTCCGTTTTATTGATTGTTTCCTTTGCTGTGCAGAAGCTTTTTATTTTGATGTAGTTGCAGTAATTCATTTTTGCTTTTATTTCCCTTGCCTCAGGAGACATTTCTAGAAAAATGTCACTTTGGCCGATGTCAGAGAAATTACTCCTTGTACTGTCTTCTAGGACTTTTATTGCGTCAGGTCTCACAGTTAGGTCTTTAATCCATTTTGAGTTTATTTTTGTGTATGGTGTAAGAAAGTGGTCCAGTTTCATTCTTTTGCATGTAGCTGTCCAGTTTTTCCAACATCATTTGTTGAAGAGTATCTTTTGTCATTGCACATTCTTGCCTCTTTTGTTAAAGAGTAATTGAACCTATAATAGTGGGCTTGTTTCTGTGCTTTCTATCCTGTTTTACTGATCTATGTGTCTGTTTTTGTGACAGTACCATACTGTTTTGATCACTACAGCTTTGTAGTATAACTTGAAATGTGGGATTGTGATACCTCCAGTTTTGTTTTCCATTATGAAGATTGTTTTGGCTATTCTGGGTCTTTGGTGGCCCCACACAAATTTTAGGATTATCTGTTCTAGTTCTGTGAAAATTGCTGTTGGTATTTTGATAGGGATGGCATTAAATCTGTAGATGGCTTTGGGTAGTATGGACATTTTAACAATACTTGTTCTGAACCAAACTTTCTCTTTAGGACAACTTAAAACTGCTCAAAATCTTTTAAAAAATCTTAAATAAATGTGTTAAAAACAACAGCAAAAATTATGAAGACTTACCAAGTGGGATCCAGGGAAAGATAAAGGTCTGGGAAATAGCCATGGCATCTGAGTTTGTTTTTCCCTTGGGGTACTTTTCAATTCTAGAAGGCACAGCTGAGAGGATGAGGGACTGAACATCACTATTGACAATCCTCAGGCTCTTGGCTTTGGGGCCAAGAGGCAGGGAAACTCCTTCTCTTAGAGTAGAAACCTCAAAGGACTGTACCCTAGGAGTAAAGATAAACCAGTATGCTGCTTCTGAACTTGTATAAAGATGATCCCAGGGTGTTAATGCCCATTAGTGCTTGGCAGATGCAAAGATAACTCCTCTCTGGAGAAATAACATCATCCTAGTTCTCAAACTATTCCTATAAACAATTTGTAAATAAGATATTCAGTACAAAATTAAAAAAAATAATTAGGCATTTAGGAAGAAAAAAATATGAACAAAACCGATTATATATAAATATCAGATGAAAGAAATAGCCTACAGAGTTATTAGACACAGATTTATTTATTTATGTATGTATGTATTTATTTATTTCTAGAACATTCATACCCACTTTATTCCCCAAAGCCCCAAACTGCAACAGTATCTATATAACACTGATAAACAATTTGTGGCATATCTATAAAAGAAATACTATTCAGCAATACAAAGGATTGCACTACTGACTCACCCAATCACATGAATGAATCCAGTGATGTGCTGACCATTGGCTCTTCGGGGGTAGGGAAAGCCTTGATTTGTAATGTTTGTCAATTTCCATGATATAAATATTCCCATTTCAATATTCGCATTTCAACTTGCAACCACTGAATACAGAGTTCAGAAGAGATGCACACAATTGATCCTCATACCCTGGTTCGAGCTGGCTCCAGTGCACCACTGGATAAATGTTACAGACTTTTATGGTGAGCAAAAGAAGGCCACACACAAAAGAGTACAGAGCATATGATTACATTTATATAAAGTTCTAGAAAAATAGTCTAAATTAAAAAAAAACAAAAAACAGAAAAGTGGTCATGTTTGGGGACTTGGAATGGGATATTACCTGGAAGGAGCATGAAGGAATTTTCTAGAGAGACAGAAATATCCTATATTGTGATAAGCGTGAGTATTACACAGGTATGACTATTTTAGACACAGACTTTGAAATAAACATGCTTACTGACTTAAAGGAGATAAATTCAGAAATTTAACAGGAAATAAAAAAAATTCTTGAATGGAAAAATTTAATGACCAAAATTAAGAACTCAATGAATACATTTATTAGCAAATTAGACACAGCTGAAGAGGAGAAGAGTTACTAATTTGAAACACTGGTCAGAAGAAAATACCTAGACTGAAGCAATGAAACCACAAAGATGGAAAATACAAAATTAAACTGATACAGAAGGAAAGTACTACATACATTATTTAGAGCTCAAGAGGAGGACAGAAAGAGAATAGATCAGATGCATTTCTGGAAAAAAATAATGGTCAAGAACTTTCCAAAACTTAAACAGATATCAAGACATAGATTCAAGAAACTGTTGAGCCCAAGGTGGGGAGAAATTAGGCTTATAATAAAATTGCTCAAAGTCAAAGATGAAGGGGAAAAAAATCTTAAAATCAACCAGAAAAAAAGAGGAAGATTGCCTTCAAAGGAGTGATTCTTACATGCAGCTGACTTCTCCACAGAAAGAATGGAAGCCAAAAGAAAACTGAATGATGCCTTTATAATATTAAAAGAAAATAATTTCCAATATACAATTGGATACTAATTGGATACTTGGTACAAATATTCTTCAATAATGATGCTGAAATAGAGATATTTAAATATTTTATTTGTTGCAGTATATTGAAGTTGATTTGTCATCTACAGTCTTACAGTGAAGGAAATACTAGAGTGTCTTTTAGGCAGAAGGAAAATTATCCCAGAAGGAAATGAAAAGACGTAGATAGAAATGAAAAGCAAAGAAAACTGTACACTCATGGGCTAATCTAATTGAATAAATACTATAATATCATCATAATGATCTTACTATTATATTTATTGTAGCAACTTATATATTATATAATTGGATTATATATTATATAATTAGTATACACTTATGTAATATATAATACATAATATTATATATAATTAACATAGAATATTATATATCATGTATTTATGTAATTAAAATACATAAAAACAATGGCATTTCATTCTGAAAAAGTATTTATGGAGTCAAAAGTGTCTGCAGTGTCTAGGTAGAGGGTCAAGTGACTATCTATTAGACTTGAGTAAGTCAAGAACACAACAAAATAAATTGAATGAAATACTCCAATTAAAGGACCAATGAAATTATACCAGACTTAAAAAAAATAAACTCCATGATGTTTAAAAAAAGATGTATCTAATATATAAGGTTTTAGACAGTTTGAAAGGACAAGAGCAGGAAAAAGGATGCCTGAGAATTTATCAGGTAAGCAAGGGTGGTGGGTATATTTATAGCATTGTCTAAAGGCTACAATTCATATAGGAGCAAGAGCAACATTGCCTTTAGTGTGTGGGTTACAGAACGGAAGAGGACAGAAAACGCTAACATATTATGAAATCTTATCCCTGATATGTTTATGACTGAGGCCAAAAAGGGGAAAGGCTTCCTATGATGAAATCTGAATTTCATGTGTTTTAATTGGTAAAATTATAACACATTCCACAGGGCCAGTCCAGATCTGAGGATCACTGATACCTGTGCTGTATCTTTCATGGTTCCTGTCCTAGGGAAAACACACATCTATGCCACTTAGGAAATCACTATGTTCTCCTGAATATAACCAAATTAAATTATTTACTATTGTAATCAGTGTGATTTCTAATTACCCCATTTGGTCAAAATTCATTTAATTAAGAGCAAATAATATCTTAAATTAAATAGTAGTTCAAGAGTATAATTTATATCCAATTAGGTAGACATACAAAATTTGACATGAGCAACAATCAGTGACTTCAGCTTTTGTTTATATAAAGTATAATTTTTTTAAA
Organism: Ursus americanus; assembly: GCF_024610735.1. Classification (NCBI taxonomy): domain Eukaryota; kingdom Metazoa; phylum Chordata; class Mammalia; order Carnivora; family Ursidae; genus Ursus; species Ursus americanus. The sequence continues at coordinate 15,293,274 of NC_142160.1, read as the reverse complement.
CTTCTTTATCCATCTACCTCTCTGTCCACATGCTTGGGCTATTTTAATAACTGTTATAAGGTGTTTATTACATGTAGCAATTTTATGAACTATTTTTTAATCACAGAGACTATAATAGTATACTCTAGTCCTTCATTTTTTTACATATTTCTTTTTAAAAATTTTCTCTCCTTGGTCAAAATTTTAATTTAACCAGTATTGCATGCTCTTCTTATATGGTTAAGTTCATGTCCATGAAGCATTTTAACTCCTGGGGTGAATACTATTAGCTGATGCAGTACATTTACTTAATGAGACAATGATACAGTTAATTATCTGTAAGAGACTGAGAACCAATATAGCAAGACCCTCCATTTATAAGGAAAGCCACTACATACATATTTCTATTAGTCTCTGCAGTGTGACTAACACTGGAAATTCACTGTACTTGTGAAGAAAAACAACTTAGAAGTCTCTGCCAAGTAGGATTTACTTTTCTGATCAATTGCTGATGGGTTTTTAATCCAGGAATCTGGTAGTAGGACGTAATAAGTACAGGAGGGTAGCAGAGGAGATAGGAGGTTTTCTCCCCTACAGAGGTTGGCAATTCTGGGCTTGGGGTGGGGAGAAGCAAGCCAAAAAAGGAAAACATTCAATATAGAATTTAAAAACAATGCGTTGAAGTCAGGAACTCATTTTAAACAGAAGACAATTTGTTTTGGTTAAATGTATTTAGAAAGTTGGTATAAATTTAAGCCATGCTGAGTGCACTTTGGAGAAAATCTATGATAAAGACATTTTTCAGCATGTAGGAGCAAAGTAACAAACTGGAAACCTTGTCTTGCTTCAGAGGTATTACCGTAATCCGTAATGGGTGAGTTATTGTGGCGGCAATTATGAATTCCTCGGGGGCCTGAAGATCTTAGAAAACTTCAGGAATTACCTGAAGAAGCAAGAAGGGCTCCAGGGAGAGCTGCTGAGCTTCCCGCACTGTGCCAATCCAAAATCTACAGAATACATGGCCTCAAAGCTGTGAGTGGGGCAGAAGTCTTAGAAGAGCCCTTTTATCTTCCACAGTGATGAGAATTTACAGAGAAAAGTGGAAATGAAACCAAGCTGTAGATACACTGATTTTGGCAACTGTGCTGGATAGCACTCCCAGCACACTTTGCTGATGATCTTAATCTGGCAATTGTTGGAGAAGAGACACTTAATCAAATCACTTTTGACTTTGAAGTGGAAAACTTATACACGAAAGGAGAAGAGGTTAATTATTTAGCCAAATTCAGCCATGAACTCGTCTGTAATTTGTAGAAAGAAGCCCGTATCTTTATTCCTTTTTTTTTTTAAAGATTTTATTTATTTATTTGACAGAGATAGAGACAGCCAGCGAGAGAGGGAACACAAGCAGGGGGAGCGGGATAGGAAGAAGCAGGCTCATAGCGGAAGAGCCTGACGTGCGGCTCGATCCCACAACACCAGGATCACGCCCTGGGCCGAAGGCAGACGCCCAACTGCTGTGCCACCCAGGCGCCCCCGTATCCTTATTCTAAAACCATCTGACCCATCCAGCAAGTCTTAATATCATGATGATATTAAGGATTTGAATGCCACTTTATGTTGGTATAAAATTAAGGGTGAAGAAAATGGGAAATATATATCTTTTCAGGGTCAAGGCTTTGGTAAATTTTCTTTTGCCCTTCATCTGGGGACGTTCATGATCTAAAATCCTCTTTCACTTTTCTGACAGTCCCCGCCTGCTGAAGCTTTTACTCCTGAACACATTACTATCTTGTAAGTGGCTCATACTTCTGCTTGTAATTTTAGCAAATATAAATAGCTGACTCAGCCTTCTGACAAAGCACACTTGAGTGTCCTGTGGAACAAAATCCTGTCTTCATGTCATCTCTTACCTCAGCACCATTTGTGGAGTCAGGAAGAGAAAATTAACACACATCCCAGTCAATCCCATGTGACTATTTGTCCAACAGAGAAATGTAAATGGATTCATATAATGTATTTGACTGTATCCATGGTAATTTTCTAGACCGCCATTCTCAAGTTTTGCTTCTGCTATCGCAGGAAAGAGGGATTCGTGTGCTTTTGGAGGCAGGGAGGTGGAAGAGTGAGAAACTATAACCCAATGTCAGTCAAAACAGAAATCTAATAGATAAGAGGGATTCTAGCCTTTAACAACAAGGAAGCAACACATAAACCCTAGTTGTGAGTCAAATGTGACTCAAATCATGATAGGGGCAGGTTACTCTGTGACCTCACTAGAGAAATGGCATCATTCAGAGATCTGGTAGCTCTTGCTAATATCTGATCACAGAGCCCAGAGACCCATGCCACACTAATCATCGTCATCATCATCATCACCATTTCCATTTTACAATCAAAGAGTTATTAATTTAAAAAAGCTAAATTCCAAATGAAAATTATTAACCAAAAGTTATTATTAATTCTAGAAAGCAGTTCCATGTTGATAATGTCTTTGATTTTCACAGATAAGCAGGTGGGTATTACTATGGTTCATTTTATAGATGAGGAAATCAAGGCACAGGGCCATTAAATAATTTGCTTAAAGTCATATAGCTAATTAGTGTCAGATTGGAGCCTCTTCACCATCAGGCTTAGGCTCTTAATAGAGAAATTTTTCAAATAAGAAATTAACATCCTAATTTGTACCCTATTCAAAGACAGTGAAAATATTAATGATTTCAGCAGACAGACAGTGTGATAGGAGCTGGGTAATATAAATGCTTAAGAATAAGTTTATCCTATTTGATTAAGATCTTTTGTAAGGACTTTTTGGAACAATTTATTAACTTGGCCCCAAACATACGGCAGAAGTTGTCAAGATAGCAGCATAAGCTTTTGTAGCTGCAAAATAGTTAACGCAGGGATAAAGATCTTATTTACCAAAATTAAATGAAAGGTACGTTACTGTTTCATTTTTACTTAAGAAAAAAAAAAAACAGCTTTGAACGCATAACCTAAGTCTTGATCAGACCATTTTCTGTTCCAGATGAGAAACTTGGTGGGAGATGAAGTTCAGTTTAACTTCTGTGGGTTAACGCCACATTTAAGTGATTGCCAATAAATGTGTTTTAATCATTAGGGATATGTCCATTTGCTAAATCATCTAAATTTAATTTTTAAAATATCTGCTCTAAGAAAAACCTTAAATAAAATATTTGCTCCAGAGTATTGATTCTATCTATTGCGTGACTCAAGAAATACCATCAATGTTATCTGACTCAAAGAAAAATCACTTAATTTCAGTGATTTTAATTTTAGAGACACAGCTTCCTCATATAAATCGAGTGCTGGCTCAGATAATTTTCAAATTTGAATTTTGCTCTAAGCTTGACAGAGAAGAGAATCCTCTAGTTTTCTGTAAAACATGATTTCATTTTCTTTATCTCTTGCTGGTGAGAGAAGGTGGGTAGGAGGGGAAAACTGTTACAAAAGCACTTCCTGAATAAACTATCCTTTCTCCACCGTCATATTTTCAAATAACAACTTTAAGAATATTCTTCTTTATTCAGTCTGACCCCAGCCTCGTTTGCTGTTGTCACGTGTTTCCTAAATACTGTCTATTGGTTCCAGACAAGGGAAGAGAAAAGGTAAGAAAGATAAGAACTCTTCAGAGATACACAATAAACTTTTAGGCCTAACAATTTTATCTTTATTTTGTCCTTAGGAAAAAGAGAGACATGGAAGAAAAAGAGTTTTTCTAAATATGTGATGCTTAATGAGACTTTTCTATTTTCCCTCACATCACATTAATTGTTTTTAATTTTTCGAGCTATCTTGGCATTCGTGTCATATGGAAAACTGAAGGAGCAGAGGGAGGCATTTATTTCCAGAAGAGGTCAGAGAGCATAATCAGGGGACAGAACTAGTAAGTAATCAAGCATGCGGTACACACTTTCATTAAGGCCCATGTGTTGCAAAACCACAATATTTTAATTTTCTGGTTCCTGCTGTTTAGGCTGAAGAGGTTCTGTTAGGGTTTATTTCAGTTACATTTTGCAAAGGATACAAGTGTGACATTTTCAGTATTATTAGAGGTGCAATGTTTTATTCTGAGGTTCATCTTCACTTACACGAAAGGAAAAAACTCCTCGTGACGGTTAAATAATAAAGAAGGCTGATTGCTTACAGAGTCAAGTAACAGGACTCGACTGTGTGCCATGATCCAATCTCTCCTTAAATCTTGAAATTCTTATCCAACTTAATGATGGCATCTGCTGGGAGGGAAAATTTCCATGGCACATCTTTGTAACAACCCCAAATCTCATGGAAAGAAGCCAGGAGAAAAAAAAAAATTAAACGAGTGTAATCCTCTAGGAAAGATACACTTAGAATTTTTCTCCTAATGGGAACTTTGTTTGCTGACAGTGAACGGTCTACCCAGATAACACCAACAACATCTGCTCCTGTTGGTGAAAACTGACCTCTTAATCATGAGCTACTCGCCTCAAAATGACTGCGGGCTGTTGGAACAACACGAGTTTTCCTCAAGAAGCCAGTTTCAACAACATCATACAGACTGAATGCCAAAATAATATTTTACCTTTTCGTTTTAAATGCAATTTGCTAAGACAAGGTAAAGGGAACACGTAGAACAAGGAACAACAACAGATCAATCAGGTGAGATGAAGGTGATCTGATTTGTTTGGCACCTGCTCGGTAAGAGTAATGCTCTGGGATGCCTTTATTTCAACTCTCATTTGTCAATTTGAGGGCATCGTCAGTAATTCCATCTTTCCTGAGACTATACCAGCTGTTTGTTTGGATTATAGGATGGTAGACACCAGCTTCCTGACCAACATGTCTGTGGGGAGAGAAAAGATATGGGGACAGGGAACCACCATGCTTTAAGGTTAAAGGTTCTTACTTTTCAATCTGTCTTGGGCCATTGACGTGATAGAATGTGACTTCCATGTCATGTAGCTGGGGACTTTATGGCTGTTCTCTTTGCTGTGATCCACAGCAGTTCACTTTGTTTTCTGTCTATTGTCATTGAAGGTAAAGCAGCAAAGTAAAAATATCTTTCTGTTGATACTCGTGCCTAACTTGGGAACAGCATCTCCTGGCCAGGTATTTTAGGTCACTTTATGTTCCCTAATTCTAGAGTGCAATCAAAGAACTTAAAAGGACCTAGGATTATCTAGTTCAAGTCTATCTATGAATCCTTTCACAATATTCTTGGTAGAAAATCATCATTCTTGCTTGTATACTTCTAGTTACTGTATATAAGTTTTTCAACAGCGCAGTAGGGAAAAGCCAAAATCCGCCTCTAGGTAATTTCTACGGTGAAAGGAAAAAACAAACAAACTACTGAACCTCTCTTCTGTAGATATTCCCTTTGGATAAATGGAAAACAAACAAAACAGAACAAGACTAGAGAAAGCTTAAGTATTTCATTCTTCCCACACTTGAGTCCATTTTTCAGGACTATCAAGAGGCAAGTCCTTCTGTGATGATGTGTTACATGTCTAATGCTTCTAGATCTCTGTCCTGGCATCCTTCCCACAGACACAACCTAGGGTATCTAGGTCTATCACAAAGTGTGTTATGTGGAGAACAAAACAGAATGGGGTTGACAGAATGAAAGGATTTCAGAGCTGAAAGGAACATTTGAATTTATTAAAAGTAGAAATGGGACCCAGAGAAGTTAGGCAACTTGTCCAATGTCATACAAATGGTCTCCTTTTTCCCAGAACAATTCTCTCTTCCCCCTTTCTCCCCCTAAACTGAGCTTCTTATTTTTTTAAAGATTACATTTATTTATTTATTTGTTTACAGAAAGAGAAAGAGAGAAAACGTGAGCAGGGGCAGGAGCAGAAGGAGAAGGACAAATGGGCTCCATGCTCAGCACAGAGCCCGATGCCGGAATCAATCTCATGACCATGACCTGAGCCAAAACGAAGAGTAGGACGTTTAACTGACTGAGCCACTCAGGCACCCCAGAGCTTCTTTTTAACTAAATATAATACTTTAGATATCATCTGATCGGCTCAGATCTGGTGATCATATGCATTTGCTTTGTTAAGAACCATATTATTTGGTTGTTTGTTTTATATTATTTGCATGGACTATAGTTAAATCAGGTCCTATACAATTATGTTTTCCCTTATGTTTTATCTTTTGAGGTTTGATCATGGTGCAAATTTCTCAAGATATTTTTGTATCTTTTCAATCAATACACCATCTATACTTTTTTGACTCGTGCAACTGTCAGAACTACGTCCTTGTTCAGATTATTCTTAGAGATATCCAACAGAACAGTGACAGATAAGTGAGGAAGCAAAAAAAAAAAAAATACAACTCTGTGCCATGATATTGGGATCTAGTACTACATTGACAATCCATTAATCAAGACGTTTGGAACTGTTGCTCAACCACGCATGTTTATGCTTAACTATCTACTCATCATGATATGGTTTTCCTCTTTGCCTAAAAACATTCTTTGAAGACCTATTTACAGATACCATACCGGAAGTAACACATTGTTTAAGATCTGATAACTCTATTGGAAAAGGAAAAGAGGTTACTGTGAAATAATTTAGTCTTAAATTTCTCATATTGCTTAGAGAGCTCCTCTTTCTTTGCTCTGAGATCACAAATCTGTTTAGTACCTTACTCTAGAATCTTGCCAGGAATTGATGAAAATTTTGTAAACCTTTATTTTTTAAAAAAACTTCTGAAATCCAGGACTTTTTTTTGGACCTCACATATTCATAAATTCTCCCACTATTAGTGTTTTGGAAAACCATACATGCACATGCTTAATAACTTGGCACATAATTACAATGAGCCTACCTTCAAATGGATTTAGAGTTCTTTGTGCTCTGTTACTAACCAATCCTTGGTTTCAGTTTCTTTTTACTGATGCATGCTCTCACATTTTTTTTTTTTTGCTCTCACATTTTTTAAGATTTTTAAAAAATTAAATACAGACTACATGAAAAGAACATTTATAAGATGTGCCATTTATGGAGAAAATGATATAAAAATACCCATGTACATGCACACAGTTTAATAATTAGAACATTTCCCTTAACTGTGAAGTCCTTTGGTTGCTTGTTCCTAATTCCATGTCTTCCCACAACCCCAACTGGAAAAAGAAAAATGTGCTATGTTAATTTCTCTTTGCTTTTCTTTTTTGCATCTCTGTGACTCTTTCCCCCCCCCCCCCCACATGCTCTCTCTCATGGTATTTTCCTGTTCCACCCAGAGTCAAGATTCACAATTTCCCTTGCAGTCCCCAACAGGTGGAGTGCTAGTGGTCACTGTTTTTGTTTATAATTTTGTTGAGGGCTTTGCATTTGGGGAAATTCAAATTTAAGTATGTATGTATGTCTCCTATTTGACTTCCTTGGTACCTTGGTACCTTGCCCTTATGTACTTTATTCCCAAACCTTGAGGACTGTGAAAAGGTCACTGGAGTTCAGCAGATGCCCTCCTTTCAGCCAGCAAGTAGGCTTCTGTGGGATTTGCTCATTCATCTCTCTGGTTCCTGTTTGTTCGTAGTTTTTGCCTTAGTCAAGTTAGTGATACGTTGACCTTAGTCAGGTTAGTGATACATTTATAAAAATAAGTTTTCTATGTCTGATCCAACATAAATCATTTTCAGCAGGAATGATGATTAAAATATGAAAGTGTGCTCTACACTTTTCTGTTTGAGGTAATTCTCCTTGATGGAGAAAGCATAATCAAACCAGGAGTAGTAATTAATTCCATTATTCACTAATATCACATTGTTGTGGTCCTATCTTCTGCTTTCAACATAGCTACTGTTTTGGAACTTTTTCCCACATCTTCGTTTATCTGCTCATTCTACTCTTACACTTATCCTTAGTTCTGATCTTCTATATTTGTATGTTGTTTTTAATCTGATCTTATAATTTGTTTTGTCTTTTGGAAACTTTTCCTTTTTAAGCTCTTTGGTAATGGATCATAACTATCTTTACAAAGATACAATAGTCTTAGAATCAGAAACCTAGAAAATTTCTAAGAACTTATATAAAATTATTTTTTCTGTGTTATATCCTCCTTATCTCATGATTTTCCTCCTTTATGAAAATATCTTGGTTCCATATATTGTGGGGCTCAAAGTCGTAAAACCGTCTCTCGTAAATTAAGTACTTATATAGAACATAAGTTCTGTTCTCTGAAACCAGTGATTGTTCATTATCCTGGGGAGTACTTTTCTATTGCAACGGGAAAGCAACAGATTTAATAAGATATTAGGACGATACAGGTAGCCAAACTGACTTAGCTTAATAATGTACAGTCTGATTTCATTTGAAACATTTAGAAAAGAACTTGGGTTGATCTACTCAAGGCTCTTTTCTACAAAAATAAAGTGCTGTTGGTGATTCCCAGTTCCTAGTATCCTACAAAGATGGGACCAGTAAGTGGCTGAAACTGCTTTGGTATGATGGAAATAATTTTTGGTGTATTTCACCTAATTCAGATCTTCAATACTACTGGAACGCCTACTTTAATGCTTATAAAATTATATGTAGTAAACAAAATTGACACAGATACATCTTATATGTGTGAATACAGGACTTTTATGTAATTTCCAAACTTTCTTCCTTTTTATTATTAAGGTTTTGTATTTATTTTAAGCTAATTTGTTGGTTGTTCAGATTTGCAAATCTTGTTCACTGTAATTTGAAATTGTGTAGGTAACGGGCCACCTGGATTTTCTGACATCCATAATTTATAGATTAAAGATAATCTTAACTTCTCTGGAAGTTTTATAAACTTTGGTAAAACATCATTGGCAAAAGAAGTTTGTTCATGGACTTCTAGCTTTCCTTTCCTCTTTTAGAGGAGGTTATACCTTTGGAGGATAGAAACCCATCAGATATTGTCCCTAAACTTAAAGAAGGTAAGAGCCTAACAGGGAAGATAAAAATGTTCACAAGTGATGTAGGGAACAAATGGAGGATTCAGACAAGAAAAAGGAGACCTATTTAGCCTCAAAGTCCCAAGCTGAGACAACTGTAGTATGGTTTGGATTGCTTTACAATCTCAACCCCAGTCCCAGTCCCAGTCCCAGTCCCAGTGTAGTGTTTTTCCTTCATAGACTAGTTCTAAAGAGTAAGCCAGATGGAGTGACCATAGTAAATTATGTTCCAGTGGTGTAGATTTCAACATATTTATTGAAAGGGTAGAGAAGAAAGAAAGAAAGAATATTTAAAATTTGGTTTCTGTTGGGACTTTGGTAAAATGTAAAACATCCTTCAAGGGCTAAATGGTGAGGAGCCATGCTTCCTGTCCCCTCCAGTTGTTAGCTGTGTCTGGATTCATGGTTTTCACGGGTAAGGACAAAATCAAGACCAGTATGACCACTCTAGTATGCATGTAAATCCTGCATACTTACTACCAACCTACAATTAATGACAGAATGCTTAAAATAAATAAATTGCTACAAAAACACAGCAGCATAATATATATAACAACAGTGTAAACATTTCAATGTTTGTAAATGGTGTAAACATTTTAATCTTTGCAAATCATAGAGACTAGAACTTGAGAGAATTGTGTCTAATAGAGAAATGACTTTCATAGAGAACAATAAAGTTTTCCTGATTGTAAGCTAAGAACACTTAATTTTTTTTTTTAATTGATGAACTTGGGGACACCTGGGTGGCTCAGTCTGTTGGGCACCCAATTCCTGGTTTTGGCTCAGGTCATGATCTCAGGGTCATCAACGGAGATCAAGTTGGGAAGAACTTACATCTTGACAATATGGTCTTCCTATTCATGAACATGGATTATCTCTCCTTTTATTTAATTCTTCTTTCATTTCATTCATCAGAGTTCTGTAGTTTTCTTCATATAGATCTTATACATATTTTGTTAGATTTATACTTGAATATTTCATTTGTTTAGGTGCTTAAAAATGGTATTATGTTTTTAATATCAAATTCCATTTGTATCAAACTCTATTCTGGCATATAGGAAACTGATTTTGTACATTAATTTGTATATTAGAACCTTACTATAATCATTTATGGGTAGAAGTTTTCGGTCAATTCTTTTGGATTTCCTACATAGATCATGTAATCTAAGAACAAAGGCAGTTTTATTACTTCTTTCTCAAACTGTATACCATTTATTCTCTTTTCATGCCATTTTGCATTAGCAAGGACTTCCAATATAATGTCAAGAAAGAGTGGTAAGAGGGGGCATCCTTGCCCTGTACCTGATCTTAGTGTGAAAACTTTGAGTGTCTCACTTAGTATGATGATAGCTATAGGTATTTTTGGCATATAGTCTTTATCAAGTTGACAGATCTCCTCTCTATTCCTAACTTACTGAGAGTTTTTATCATGAACGCATATTTATAATAGTTAATTTTTGATGATTGTGGCACAATAGGTATTAGATTTAAAATCTTAATTATCTGATGAGTGGAACGATTATCTTATGTATTATAAAATTTACTTAATTACTAATAAGAGCATAAATCTATTGGGCATTTGCTTTTTTTGGAGAGAAATAAATTTACTGCTTGTTTATATACTTGACTTATGGGGGAGAAGGGAGGGATGGTCACATTTTCCTTGTTTGTTAGTTAAAAAAAAAAAAAAAGCCATCAGCTTCTGTCCACGATGGAATAAGAGGGTCCTGACTTACTTTCCCTCCATAAGCAACTAGATAACTAGACAAAGTATATGAAACAACTATTATCACATATTGGGTAGTTGGGATCCCTAAGGTAAGAAAAACAAGTGAGGTGAGCCTATGATCACCCTTACTTTCAGCTGGGTTGCATATTTTAGATCCTGTTTCAGACAAGGAAGTTCCAAGCTGAGCATGGCAGTCTTGCTAAACTGAGGAGGTAGACATTGGAATTGAGGATGGCTGAGAGATTGGAAATTGAAGTTATGGAGAAGAAGAAGCTACTGAGTAAAAAGAACTTTAGTAATCTGGATGGGGATCACTTATTCAGTCTTTGCTGAATACAAAGTTGTGCGTGGGTAGGATGAAACTTCATGAAGTTGGACAGAGGATCACTGGGAAACTATAAGCCGAACAATCCCCAGAGATAACAAAGAGTGGAATGCCGATTAATTTTCAGTGTTTTAGAGCAGAAACTCCTCATTTTATGCTCAGAGAATTAAGAGTGACCTCAATAAAGTCATTCTTTAGTAGGGCTCAATTATCCCTAAAATGAAGGGTACTTCAGATCACCCTAATCAAGCTTAAAAACAAACCTGAAAAAAAAAAAACTGATTTGTAAGTAATTTGTCTTCTTTCTAAAACAAATTTCAACTATGTATACAGGAAGACAACAAAGTTTAATACACAGGATGATTGCAAATTCTAGCATCCAAGGAAAAACTGCTAGACATGCAAACAGCATTTAATAGAAAAATCAGTCAACATAAAGAGACCCAGAAATAACAGAAATATTAGAATTAACGGAGAGACAAAATTGTCTATTAAAATATGCTTGTATGCTCATTTAAAGGAAAATATGAACAAAATGAGGAACAAGTGGAATAAATAAAAAGAACCCAATGAAATCTTAGAAATTATAAAGAAAAAATCAATTCGAAATGACAATTTTTCTGAATGAAAGTAAAAACAGATTAGATATTGTAGAGGAACAAACACCAACAAACTTGGAGACGGGGAAAAGAAACTATCCAACTAAAGCACATAGAGAAAAAGACTAAAAATATTTGACAGAACCCAGTGACTTGTTGGGCCGTGTCTAGAATATACAATTGCAACTGGAATCTTAGAGAGAAGAGAGAGAATAAGGCAGGAAAAAATGAGAGGAAATAATGGCTAAAATAATTTCCAAATGTGATAAAAATGATAAATTGACAAAAATCTAAAAATAAAATTGCTAAGAACCAATGAGGAAGAGAAAATCATACAGAAAAAAAAATACATATTGTGTACAGATGAACAAACTTAAGAATAACTGAGTATTTCTTATCAGAAACTTAAATTCAGAAGTAAATATGACATCTTTAACAGCTAAAAGATAGGGGAGCCTGAGTAGCTCAGTCATTAAGCATCTGCCTTCGGTTCAGGTCATGATCCCGGGGTCCTGGAATCGAGTCCCAGATCGGGCTCCCTGCTCAGTGGGAAGCCTGCTTCTCCCTCTCCCACTCCCCCTGCCTGTGTTCTGTCTCTTGCTCTCTCTCTCTGTCAAATAAGTAAAATATTTCAATAAAATAAAATGCTAAAAGATAAACTTGTCAGCATAGAATTCTATAACCAGGGAAAATATCATTCAAAAATGATGACAATAGAAGTGATCAGCAAAATGGTACAATAGGAAGACCGAGAACTTGTTCCCCCACTGAGACACTGCGTTACAGCAACATGTGGGGCAAAAAGTCTTTATGAAAATTCAAGAAGTCGGTTAAGAAGTCACAGTACTCCAGGCAAGCACAAAGCCAAGAACAACTGCACTGAAACAGGTTAAAAAAAAAAAAAAAGTTGTTGTGTTTAACCCCCTACAGCCTCTTCCCCAAACCAGCACAGCTTGGGGCAATCAGAAGAAAACACAAACTTGTAGATTTTCCCTTGGGAAGGAAAGAGAAAAGTGGAATATACATTCAGTATCCCAACTTTTCAGGGAACTATCTCAGGGACTAGTTTCTGTCTTGTCTAATTTAGAGTGCTGATGGAGTACACCAACATATTTTGGATGTTTGGGGACCACTGAGAACAAAGAACTCAGCGGCTTATTGCTACATCGGTGAACATGTAGTACCACAAACAGACACCAGAGGGAGCAAAAGAACAAAACCTTAAAAAAAAAAAATCTAAAGACAAAAAACTGGCAAACCTGTCTAATAGAGAAATGACATACCCAAGACAACCAAAGATGTATCCCCAGAAGGGTTGAGGTCCCCCAAATCTTTATCCAGGCTGACAGTGAAGGTCTTCCTTGTATAAAGTCAGTACTGTATGAAGCCAGGTGACTGTTTCTTCAAATGTCCAAATTCCAGCAAAAACCAACCAAACCAAACCAAACCCCAAAACAAAGAAAGACATATAAGGAAAAGGAAACATAGTTCAATCAAAGGAGCAAAGTTAATCCAGTAACGTACTGTAAAGAAACAGATATATGAATTACCTGATGAAGAACTGAAAATAGCCTTATATAAAACGTTCAATGAGCTAAAAGAAAACAGATAAGCAACAGGCACACACACACATACACATTGAGACTATCAACAAAAATACAGAAACTATAAAAAAAGAAAAGAAACAAACATTCTGAAGGTGAAGAGTACAATAACTGAATTGAAAAATTCACTTAGAGGTTCAAGAACAGGCTTGATGAATCAGGAAAAAAAATCAATGAAATAGATGATAGATCACTGGGAATTATCAAGTCAGAGGAACAAAAAGAAAAAAAAAATGAAGGAAGTGAAAAAAGCTTACAGGGGACAATAAAGTGGATCAACACACTCATTATGGGAGTCTCAGAAAAGAAGAAGATAGAGAAATGGGCAGAAGCTTATTTGAAGAAATGATGGTTAAAATTTTCCAAAGTCTGAGGAAGAAAATGGACATCCAAATTTAAGAGCCACAATAAGCCCCAACTAGATCATAGACTGCTTAAGATGTCAGGACTAAATAGAGTTTAACCCAGGAATATAAGACTGTTAATTTTTTAAAAAGTCAATGTAATTCACCATATTAACAGAAAAAGGGATAAAAACTATATGCTTATTCCAGTAGATGAAGGAAAAGTACTTAACAAAATTTAACTTTCATTAACGATAAAAAAAAAAAAAAACCTCTCAGCTAAGTAGAATTAGAAAACTTCCTCACTTTTATAAGAGGCATTGATAAAAATCTATAACTAACATCACACTTAGAGGTGAGATTTCGAACACTTTCTCCTAATACTGGGGACAAAGCAAGGATGCTCACTTTACTCTGTAATCCTGTACTGAATATCATACTAAAATCTATAAAAACCTACTAAAACTAGTAAGTGAATTGTGTAGACTTGCAGATAGAAGGTCAATAAATAAAAATTAACTGCATACTGGCAACAAACACTTGGAAATTGAAATGTAAAAAAAAATCATTTACAATGAAAAGAAGAAAGTCGTAGGAATAATTTACCAAAGTATATGTCACACCTCTACAATGAAAAGTATAAATGATTGCTGAGAGAAATGAAAGAAGGTCTAAATAAATGGAATGCTATCTCTTGGTAATGGATCAGAAAGTTCAATACTGCAAAAATGCCCATCTACCCAAATTGATCTGCAGATTCAATATATTCTCAATCAAAATCTTGGCAAGCTTTAAAAAATATAGATAAAATAAAAAACTGATTATAAAATTTATGTTAAAAAGACAAAGGATCTGGGGGCACCTGGGTGGCTGAGTCAGCTAAGCACCTGCCTCTAGCTTAGGTCACTATCCTGGGGTCCTGAGATGGACCTGACAGGTCAGGCTTCCCTGCTTAGCAGGGAGTCTGCCTCTCCCTCTGCCCCTCCCCCCTGCTCATACTCTCGTGCTCTCTCTCAAATAAATAAATAAATAAGTGAAATCTTAAAAAAAAAAGTCAAAGGATCTAGACAAGCCTATCCGATTTTCAAAAGAACAAATTTGGATTTCAAGACTTACTATAAAACTATAGTAATGATTTTGATATTAGCATAATTAAGAAAATGAAAAGAACATCCTCCAAATGGGAGAAAATATTCACTATGTATATACTGACAAAGGAATTCTAGCTGGAATACATGAAGAATACTTAATAACAAAAAGACAGATCCTCCAATTAAAAAATGGGCAAAAATTCTGAACAAGCATTTCACAAAAAAGACCTATGAAAGGCTAATAAGTGCATGGAAATATGTTCGACATATTTGAAAATAGGCTCAACTTGTTAAACAGTTTGGGCATTTCTTTCCTTTTTTTTTCTCCGAATTTTTATTTAAATTCTAATTATTTAATATATAGTGTAATATTGGTATCAGGAGTAGAATTTAGTTATTCATCACTTACATACAACACCTAGTGCTCATCATATTTTGGACACTTCTTTTAAAGCTAAATATATTCCTAACATATCACTGCCATTCTACTCCCCAGATATTTACCTAAAAGTCAAAATGAAAATAAATGTTCACACAATGACTTATACAGGAATCTTTCTAATGGATGTCTTTGTACCAGCTGAAAATTTCAAACAACCCAACTGTTCATCATCAAGTGAATAAACAAATCATGACAGAATAGTGAAATATTATCTGCAATAAAAAAAAGAAAATAAATGAACTACTGATATATACAACATGGTTGAATCTCAAAAATTTTAAGGTAAAAAGCCAGACACAAAAGAGTATATGACACCATTTACATGTACATCTAGAAAAGATTAATATGATTTCTAGTAACAAAAACAGATTAACAGCTGCTTAGAGCCAGGGTGAGGGCTGAGGTCGGGATGGAAAAATGATTAACTGATAATGGGGACAAAGAAACTTTCTGGAATAATGGAAATACATCTTGAATGTCGTGGTGGTTATGAGGTTTACAGCTGACGAAATCCATCAGGCTATCCACTTAAAATTATAATAATTTATAGTATATAATATAAACCTCAAAAAAAGGCTGACTTAAAAAAAATACTTTTCTTTTAGTCATTTGTTTGTGGTAATTTTGGCACACAGAAATTTAAATTTTTACCCAGTCGAAATATATCAATCTTTCTCTTCATCAGATAGCCACCAAGACTGTTTACACTTGGGCAAATTAATCCCTATTTTATATTTTCCTCATTTTAAAATCTACAGGAAATTACAGTTTCTATATTAAATGGTAGACAGAGACAAAGTATAGGTAAGTTAGTTAGAATACTAATGGAATGCATTAAAAGACTTAACACTAGCTATTTTCAATCATATTTTCAGAGTGTTTATTATTTGAACTATTACAAACATTAAGAGCAGTATAGAGATTATATGAACATGTGTGCAGTCACTGCTCAATTTTGTCAAATCATTATTTAACATTCTGCCAAATTGGTTTCAGATGTCCTTTCTTAAAGGCAACTAAATTCCTTTTGATACTCCTTGATTCCAGTCTTTCCTCAATCTATATAGAATCACTTTACTAAAATTGGTGTGTATTTTTCTTATCTATATAGTAAAGTCATACTATTCATTTTTACATTTATAAAAATATATATTTCTGAATTTTAAATTTTACATAAATGAAACACTGTACACATACAACTTGATTTTTTGGTCAACATAATAGAGTTGAAATTTATCCATGTTTTTACATGTTAGAATAATTTTACATTTTGATTTTTCACATTTATATTTTTAATGTATCTGAATTTTATTTTATGCTGAAGTATTATGTAGGGTTATAATTTACTGTGTTTTCATTTTTTTTAAAGTTTAGCTGGTTTCAAAACCATATGTATAATATAAACTCTTTTTTTCTCACATATTTGAAATCATGTTATATTATATTCAATTATTTATATACACACACATATACATATTTAAAACGTATGAAAAATACTTGGGTATGTGTCTTGATTTTGACTCCTGTTACTTTGCTCTACATTTTGGATTCCATGAACTACCACATTGTTTCAAATATTTTAGCTTTTTTATGTAATTATTGCAGCTTTACTATACAAACGTTTGAGTGTGTATGTGTATGAAATGCTTATATAATCATAATGCTATAAATAATGTTAGTTTTTAAGTTTTCAATTTACCATTTACAAAACATGGAAGACAACTGTTGTTAGAGCTGAATATAAACATATGAATCTTGACAATTTAAAAATAATATTATAAGTAGCACATATGAAAAAAAGAAAGATTGGTGGAAGGAAGTTTAAGGTGTTAAAACCCTAATCTTTTCAAGCAGGAAGTCTGTAGATACTGTCTAAGCTTACTAAATCAAGTAGTACAAGACCCAATTTCTTTAAGTTTAAATTTAAACATCAATTCTAAACAAAAATTGGGAAGTAGAGGAACAGTCTAAATGTACTAGATGTTTTATCTTTTAAAGGATTGTCAATAGATAATATCCAGAGTAGACAGATCATGATATAAAGGCACACATATATTACATAAATTATATTGGAAACTGCCAGATCTAGAAGTAGAATTTGTTAACAGTGAGTAATTATCCCTAGAGAATGGACTGGAGACTGGGAAAGAGATTTTAATTTATATTTTAAAACTCTGCATGCATGACTTCCACAGTAAAAATAATTTTAAAACGTAATTGTCTCCAGAGTATATTACTGGACTTTGGATAAATTACACCAACTGTATGCCACAAGGCAAAAGCAGATGATCCAGGGGTTGGTGTGGGACTCTTTCCATTAAGTCCCCAACCAAAGCCTTCTGAGGAATAAGGAGTTATTTGACTTTAACCATTATACAGGAAAAATAGCTCTGTAAGTAATTAATAGTCAAAATCCTAGCACCAATTTCAAAAGAGCCAATTTACAAGCCATTTATTCCTGAGATATTTCATCTCATTTTTCTGGCAAGATCAAGAAAAGGTTTTCTGAAGATATGGCTTTTCTGATTAGGAAGGCTGAGAAGCTGGCTAAAGTAAATACATGGCTAGAGTATAGACAGTGTATATACATAGAAAGAGAGAAAAAAAAATATATGGCTAGAGTATGTGTGTGTGTATATATATACTGTGTTTATATATCTATATATCTATAGATATATATACTCACACAAGTTTCAAGTTTCCTCTTGTTTGATCCTCTGTAGGTTTATCACCAAGAGTGGATTCCTTCTTTAGGAACAGTATTACTCTACTGAAACATCCATTAGACTTCACATGCACTCATTTTCAAAAGTAATTTCTTCTTCGGCCCTTCACTCATTGAGACATAGGACTTCAAAGTGACAACCTCCCAGAAAACTGAATTCTTGACCTAGTAATTTCCTAATTTCTCTTTCTCTTACTGAAAATACTTTGGGAATCTAAATGTTCTTTCTTACAGCTCCACTGCTAATGCCTTGGTTTAGAGAGTCTGTAAACTCACCTTCTATCAGAAACTGGTTTGTTAAGGTCTCTTTTGGCCCAGTTGATCTGCCAGATTGGGACAAATCACACAGGGTGTTCCCAGGGTTATGAGAAGCAATAGCCCTGGCTGATGATGAGCCAAAAAGAGCTATGGAAGAATATTTTTAGGTCTGATAGAATCCCTTGGATTATGCTCCACATTCACCAAGGACTATTTCACAAAAACGAATTCATCAGCATCAAAAGAAAGGAACTTTATTTATTTTATTTTTGAGGAATTTTAGACTTCTATGCTTGTAAACACAAATTAGTTTCTTGTTTTCAAGGTTTTAGGAATTTTTTCTTTCTGCTCATTGGAGTGGAAAGGAGGAGGGGCAGTAATAAATGATAAAGTACTTTGGTATGTTGGCCAAACTTTCTCTTCAAGGTTCAGGGATACTGCTATCAAGCTGCCTTTATCTTATCAAATGATAAGAGCTATTTTATTCTTTTTTTTTAAAAATATAATATCTGGCAAGCACACTATGATCTGCCTTAACATTTATATTCTCTCTGCCAAAGCGCATACAGTATGTTTGGACATATGGTTGCATTTTTCTGATCTTTTAACCTTTATTTATTCTACATACCCTATGGCAGAGGTAATCACTTGTGGGACTTGAATTGCCAGGAAAGAGTCCCATCTGGAATATCTGAAACAGAGGACTGCTTCCATGAGGGAAAACTTTTATAGATAGATATAATCATTTAAATGGAAAAATTTCAGTTCCACTCTTGATGATCATAACCTAGTGGTGTAATATGTGGAAAAAAATCTTCTCTGTGGTTAGCACCATAAAATATGGTCTAGTAAGCAACTGGTGCTGCCCACCAACCTTGGTTAAGAAGTATTTTTTAAAGATTGGTCACAAAAATCTTAAAAAAACAAAATCATAATTAACAGTGTTATATTAGTTTCAGGTGTATGATATAGTGATTCAACAATTCTATACATTGCTCAGTGCTCATGACCTAAGTGTACTCTTAATTCCCTTTATTTCATCCATCTCCCCATCCTTCTCCCCTCTGGTAACCACCAATTTGTTCCCCAGATTTAAGAGTCTGTTTTTTTGTTTGTTCCCCTCTCTCTCTTTTTTCTTTTGTTTTGTTTCTTAAATTCCACATAGGAGTGAAGTCATATATTTGTCTTTCTCTAACTTATTTCACTTAGCATTATACCCTCTAGATCTATCCATGTTGCCACAAATGGCAAGATTTCATTCTTTTTTATGGCTGAATAATATTCCATATATATACATAGACACACACATATATCACTCTTCTTTATTCATTCATCATTATATACATAATTATCATCATATATATTATTCATCATATAAATCACACACACACAACACTCTTCTTTATTCATCATAACCTAGTGCTATAATACACACACACACATATAAACACACACATATATATGTACACACATATATACATACACAGACACATATATATCATCACTCTTCTTTATTCATTCATCTATTGATGGGCGCTTGGGCTGCTCCCATAATTTGGCAATTGTAAATAATGTTGCAATAAACATAGGGGTGCATATGCCTTTTTGAATTAGTGTTTTTGTATTCTTTGTGTTAACAAGAAATCTTGAACCGTATTTTCACAATAGCTAGTGTATCATTTAGCTCGTATGTTTGCTACAAATAGTAGTGAATCCTTAAAAACAATGGCTTAAAGAAGACAGACATTTGATTTTTTTTCATATAAAACAAGTTCAGAATTCTGCAGCTCAGATCTGTGGAATAACAATATGACTTCCAGACAACTGCCTTCAATGTTACTGTTCTACTATTGCTATAGCGGTATCAAAATGGATTAAAAAAACAAGACCCATCTATATGCTGCTTATTTTAAACCTGCAGATTGAATGTGAGGGGATGGAGAACCATCTATCATGCTAATGGAAGTCAAAAGAAAGCTGGAGTAGCCGTACTTATGTCAGACAAACTAGATTTTAAAACAATGACTAACAAGAGATGAAGAAGAGCATGATATCATAATTAAGGGGTCTATCCATCAAGAAGATCTAACAATTGTAAATATATTTATGCTCCCAACTTGGAAGCACCCAAATGTATAAATCAATTAAGAATAAGCATAAAGAAACTCATTGATAATAATGAAATAATAGTAGGGGATGTTAACACTCCACTTATAGCAATAGACAGATCATCAAAGCAGAAAATCCACAAGGGAACAATGGCTTGAATGACACACTGAGCTACATAGACTTACCAGATTTATTCAGATGAAATGAGAGAGGGAGACAAACCATAAGAGACTTTTAATCATAGGAAACAAACAGGGTTGCTGAAGGGAAGGGGGATTGGGGACATTAAGGAGGGCATATGCTGTAATGAACACTGGGTATTATATAAGACTGATGAATCACTAAACTCTACCTCTGAAACTAATAATGCACCATATGTTAACTAAATGAATTTAAATATAAAAAGTAAAATTTTGAAAAGATATAAAATGTCACAAAAGTATATGCAAAGCTTAGCTTTTTATGCTCAGTTTTCAAATTGTGCCATCAAAATAAATATAAATAAATAAAAGTAGCTTTCAGAGCTCTATTCAGATGTATTTCTGAATCCCAGGTAGTAGAATGGAGGTTGGTGGAGTTGAATGGCATGAGTTAATGTGTCCAGGGAGAATCTGTTGCAGTAAAATTTTGAATAAAAGTAGTCACTGGGGTCATTTCTGCCTCACTCCCAATCTTGAGAAATCTTTTAATATTTCATAGCTATCTATGATTTTATAGTAGGTTTGAAATTTAAAATCAGATTAAAGAAGTTCCTTTCTATTTTTAATTTGCTAAATTTTAAATTATAAATGGTTGTTGAATTTTATCACATACAGTTTTTACATTTTTTGGAATGTCCAATAGCTCATCTTTTTTTTTTTTTTAAAGATTTTATTTATTTATTTGACAGAGATAGAGACAGCCAGTGGGAAAGGAAACACAAGCAGGGGGAGTGGGAGAGGAAGAAGCAGGCTCATAGCAGAGGAGCCTGATGTGGGGCTCGATCCCAGAACGCCGGGATCACGCCCTGAGCCGAAGGCAGACGCTTAACCGCTGTGCCACCCAGGTGCCCCATCCAATAGCTCATCTTATTTATTGATTTATGTGCTCAAATGCTGGTTCATTTTGAAGATTAAATCAAGCTTACATTTATGGAATAATTACAGCTTACTCATCCTTTTAAGATATCACTAGATTCAATTTACTGATACATTGTTTAATATTTCTAAATTTGTATTTATGAGAAAAACTTGATCATAATTATCCTTTTCAAATTACATCCTTATTAGGTTTTATTATACTGGCTCTATAGAATGAATTGAGAAGTGATCACTATTTTTTCCTTTGTTAGAAAAATTTTGTAAGATTGATAGATTTCTATCTTCTATAATTAGAAAAATTTACCATCTGTGGGCTTTTTCATTATTGATACTGGTGTAACTTCCCCCTTCCTTCCTTCCCTCCCTTCATTCCACCATTTGTTCATTGCTTCCTTTCTTCCTTTCCATTCCCCCAACCCTTGATCATTATTGCTAAAGATGTATTAATTTTGGTAATCTTTTCAGAGTTAACTGATTTTTCTTTACTGTACATTGCTTTCTATTTCATTATTTTTCTCATTTTTATTACTATATTCCTTCTACTTTATTTGGGTTTAATTTACTGTGATTTTTCCAATTTTGGAGATTACTACTTAAATTATTTTTAGCTTTTTTCTTACCTAATATATGCATTTAAGACTATAAACTCATTTTTAAGCCCTGCTTTTATTGCATCCCACGGATTCTGATATGTTGTATTTTCATTGTCATTCAGTTAAAAATATCTTCTAATTTTTGTTATGATTTCTTCTTTGAACCAAAGAATAGTTAGAAATATACTGACCTACTTTTAAGTATGTAGATATTTTCTACCTATCTTTTTATTTATTTCTAGTTTAATTCTACTGAGGTCAGATAACAATACATATTATTTTAAGCTTTTATTTTGGTTAGACATGGTTTATGGCCCAACATACGGTGAAACTTTGTTCACAAAAAAGAAATCTGCAGTTGTGTGAAGTATTCCATATATATTCATACATGTCAATGAGCTGAATTTATACTATTCATATTTTCTGTATCTTTATTGATTTTATGTCTACTTGGTTTTTCAGTTATTGAAAAAGGTCAATTAGCATTTTCTATTATGATTGTATATTTATCTATTTCTTCTTTTAGTTCTTTTCTTTTTTTTTTTTTTTTTTTTTGCTTTATGCTTGTAACTATATTTTCAGTGCATACAAAATTAGCATTTTAAAATATTCCTTAGAATTGGTCTTTTTATTATTATGATGTACTTTTCTACTTTTTTTAAACTTTTTTTTTTTAAGATTTTATTTATTTATTTGACAGAGAGAGAGACAGCCAGCGAGAGAGAGAACACAAGCAGGGGGAGTGGGAGAGGAAGAAGCAGGCTCCCAGCGGAGGAGCCTGATGTGGGACTCGATCCCAGAACGCTGGAATCATGCCCTGAACCAAAGGCAGACGCTTAACGACTGCGCCACCCAGGCGCCCCTACTTTTCTACTTCTTTAAAAATGCCTCTTGCATCAAATTCTACTTTAATGTTACTACCTTTTTTAGTATAGTTGCATTGACTTAATTTTTTAATAATTTAATTAATTTTTTGAGAGAGAGCATGAGAATGTGCAGTGGGAGAGGGAGAGAGAATTTTAAGTAGGCTCCACACCCGGGCGGAGCCCAATGTGGGGCTTGATCTCACAACCCTGAGATCATGACCTGAGCCAAAATCAAGAGTCGGACACTTAACTGACAGCCACTCAGGCACCCCTGCATTAATTTTCTTGTGTAGTATTTGTACAGCATAGCTTTTTTCCATTCTTTAACCTTCAATCTTTTTGTCTTCATATAGTTAAGATTGTCTATTGTAGGGGCGCCTGGGTGGCACAGCGGTTAAGCGTCTGCCTTCGGCTCAGGGCGTGATCCCGGCGTTATGGAATCGAGCCCCACATCAGGCTCCTCAGCTATGAGCCTGCTTCTCCCTCTCCCACTCCCCCTGCTTGTGTTCCCTCTCTCGCTGGCTGTTTCTGTCTCTGTCGAATAAATAAATAAAATCTTAAAAAAAATAAAAAAAAGATTGTCTATTGTAATAACATAAAATCATGTTTTCTTTTCTACCTCAGTCTTGAAATATAAATCTTCTAATTGGAGTGTTTATAAGCATAATTATAAAATATGATTATTGTTTGATGTAGAATTATATCAAACATCTTACTAATTGCTTCCTTTATATTCCACCAGTTTTTTACTCACTTCACATTTGAATGTTATTTTTACAGAGAATAGAGCTCTAGGCCTGCAGTTATTTTCTTTCCACGCTTAAAACATACCATTCACTTACGCTTTATTTCCATTGTTTCTATTGAGAGTTCAGTTGATAGTTTTATAATTTCTTTCTTTAAAAGTAATTCGTCTTTTTACTCGGGCAACTTTTTCTCCTTGTATTTGATTCGCAAGAGTTTTATGTTGTACCTAGCTGTGATTTTCTTTCCATTTATCCTTTTTAGTGTTTTTATTTTTCAAATCTGTGTCTTATTCTTACTTCTCATATTTTGTGTTTCCAATTACAAGTATCTTAGATCTTTTCATCATATTCCATATGCCACTGACATTCTTTTTATATGTATTCTATATTGTTTGCTCTCTATGCTTTATCTTGGTTATTTTTTACTATTCTGCTTTCTAGATTACAAACATTCTTGTGTGAGGTGTCCCTTTTATTAGTAAGCTCATCTATTTTTTAAACTCAATTGTTGGGTTTACATTTCATTCCATTGTATAGTTTATAGCTGCTTATGAATTTTTACATCTTATTAATGTCCTTGTGCATACTGATGACACTTGAGGTACATGTTTCGTACCTCTGAAATTTGAATTGTGCTCTGTGTCTGTTTCTATTGTCTGTTTTTTCTCTTGGCCCTTTGTCTTGATAAGCCTAGTAATTCTGTATGAAATACTGTGTATTTTGTATGAAAATTATAGTAGCTATGGATGATGACATTTTCCCCCGGAGACCATTCATTCTATTGACTTATAGAGAGCTTGAATGAAGTCAGATCACTTTATTTCACTCTGGGACTGAGTGGAGGCTAAATTATAGTTTTTAGAAGCTTTGATCTACCTCTGGTTTGTTTTCACTGCTAAGACGTTGTCTCCTGAATTCCAAACTTTAGGACTGGCATGTTTAATAGGATCTCTATGCTCAAGTCTAATTGTTTCTTTGTTTGTTTGTTTTTTTCTCTTCACTGAGACTGCTGAAAAATTGCTTTGTTTATCAGAGCCTTTCTATTTGGTTTCTTAGCTTCTTTCCTAGTGCAGTTAAAGAGTTCAACAGATACTCAAGTTAAACACTGTTGAGTGCTGGACCCAATTCATTACATCTCCCTTCCCTTTTGAATTTTTGCTCCATACATACTAGCTGCTGTGAAAGTCCTGAACTTTAAGTTTTATCTCCTAAGCCTTGGGAAATATCAAAAGCTCTTCTGGCTTTTCTGCCTCTTACTAGTGTCCTGCTTCCCAGATTCTCATCCTTTCGCTTAGACAAAAAATATAGAAATGCCATGAGCAGGAAAGCAGCTCACAGAATATATCACCTCTCTGCTACTCTACCATTTCCTTCTCTCTGAACTGTATACCCCTTAAGTACTGGCTTTTGGGACAGCTGTCATTATTATTATTATTATTATTATCATTATTATTATTATTATTTTTAATCCAGCTTTTAAAAATATTTTCAATGGAATTATTGACTTGTAGAAAGATACTCTATCTCATCTGGAGATGAACCCTGCCCCCCACTTTAAAATTAATATTACATTAATCTTTGCTGCAAGATTCAATAATGAAAGTCACTAAATTAAAAAAAAATAGCAGTATTTTACTGGTGGGAAAGCTGAAGTTAAATAAAATATTTATGCAGTGTTTCCTATGAACAATTGGTGGAACTATGCTTTAGATGATAATTACAATAATTACTTATAATACTGATAATAAAAGGCAAAATATAGTTTTTTACCTGACAGAGCTTACAATTTTGTAGGAAACACAAAACTATCCCACTGAATTACTAGAGAAACATGTCAGAGTATGGTCATACACAGAAGAGTGTATTTACGTTCTGGTTCAGGATTTGGTAAACTACAGCCTAGGGCCAAATTTGGTCCATAGGCTGTTTTTGTAAACAGTTTATTGGAACACATTCATTCCTTTATATCTTTATATATTGCTACAATACCATAATAGCACAGAGCCTGTATGGCTTACAAAGCCAAATGTATTTATTAAAGTACTCTATTACAAAAATAATTTCCCAACCCTTTTTATACTTCTAGTATCATTTTAGACCATTTTTTTTCTTTCCTAGACTGAACAATTTTTGTTAATAGAAAATTTCAAAATATCTCCAAGAATTAATATATTTCTTCTTTTATGACTATTTTAACATATATCCTTGATGGTTCAGGTGTGAGAACTTTAGTCTGTGGTTGCAATGTTGAAGATTGCTATTGCTTGCACTGAACCTACAACAAGATTCATCTGTTTGCAACTGGCATGGTCTTCAATTTCCTTGCAAAATTCTTATGCCCTTTATTGCTGCATCTTTTCCTATCCCGAGCACAATTTATCTGCCAGAGACTATAACTGGAAAAAAAATATTTGAATTCTTGCCAGTTTTGGAGGCGGGAGGCTCAGCAGGGGCAAATAATCACTATTATGTCTGAAGACTTGCCATGTGACATTTTACTTCTCAAGGACCACCCCTTAGGGAATACTAGGCCACATGGAATATTCCTAGGAAGAACAGAGGAACAGCCAACTATAATCTACGTACTTGTCAATTTAGAATTCTCAATGAGGACAGCTTTTCAAACTCTTATTCTTTCCTTCATGGCATCTTCTTTTCTACCAACTGCCCCTCATTTTTATGGTGTTTCTTTAGTGATAGCACTCTTTATTCTCCCCTCCCCACTGAAAACATACCCTCCTATTTTAAGAGAATTGTAAAAGCTTTGGCTCTTTGATTTGAATTTCTCTTTCGGGCTTTGATCCATCTTTTATTTTGTAGTACCTGGTACTTATTTTGGTTCTTTGTGTCAGTAATTACAGAAGCCACTAAGAAAAGATTAATTGTTGACAGAGTTTCATTACTCTTGGAATAAATGGAAAGTCTGTGGACTGAGACTGAAGAGGCAACAGAACAGTCTTGAAAATGTAGAGTGTATATTTACATATATATATATATATACACACACACACACAAATATATACACACACACACACACACACATATATATATATATAGAGAGAGAGAGAGAGAGAGAGAGAAAATGTAGAGGATAGATTTACAGAATATATTTCAGAGGTGTCAATGTTACACTTAAATACATGCAGCATGAATTCTTGAAGTTCCCACCCTAAAGTTCCTCAAATTATATAAAAATATAAGAATGGATGGAGAAGGAGAAACCTAAAACCAAAGGGAAGAAATTCATTTTCAAGGCAGGAATTCTCATTAGGTGAGTGAGATAATACATGTGAGGTAACTGGATAAAAATAAAATTCGGTGTGAACAAATTGTTTTGTCCCCATAAAGTCAAATACTAGTCTGATGGATTCCCTCACTATTTGGCCAAGGTGATTGCTTAAATTATAATGTACACTTAAAATGCTGTCAATTCTTCTTAGTTTTCCACTTGATACACTCATTGCATATATAGGGGGTTATGGTGATATTTCCGGATGTTTCTTTGCGGATGTATGCTTAAGCAGTATTGGTGACCTAAAACCTCAAACGTGATTCACCATCTGAAATTCTAATAGATGATATTGCCAGCACTCATTATAGTCAATTATGCAAAACCACAGGTTCAGGTTAACTGAAGGGGCTTATTACTGATAACACTTCAGTCCAACTGAATTTGGTGATGGTTTTCCACACTAATTCCAAGTAGAGGGGTGAACGTCTACATAATGGAGATCACCACACTGGTCAGTCCAGTGTAGGCTAGCCACAACCCAAAATCTACATAAATAAAATGTTTCAAGTATGGACCATCCTAGTTGATAGTGGATTATTCATACAATTTACAATTTCCTCTTGACCACTGAATGAATTTTTATTTCTATTAGATGTGGATGACTTAGAATTTGGGCTTCAACTTGGACATCTTTCTATCTAAAGAGCCATTTCGTTAACTTTTTTTCTGTTTTCCTTTCTCACTCAAATGTAATTTGAATGGAAGGTAGTGTTTTGTTTGAAACAGCTATTGATGGGTTTTTAGGGTAAAAGCATCTAATTACTGGTGGGAAAATCCCTCTAGCTCTCCTCTATTTTTGAAAGATAAATGAAGAGACTGTAGATGTTTAACCAACTTCAATTATGTTTCCATTTAGTTCATGCTATTGAGGTTGATTTGTATGTAACCACAGTGAATTGTTCATGTCCAGAATCTGGGTTTTTTCCTTGTAATTGTAAGAGATCACAGTGGCATTTACACCTGCTAACCATAGGCTTTCATTAAGATGATTGATTGCTTGCATTGATTTATTTGATATGTGGGCATTCCTGTGGTGTGAGTTTTCATTTTAAAATGTACACAGTTCATCATTTGGGCTCTTCTCTTTCATTGCTATTAATGGAATTTTGAGCATACATTCTTCTGAAAGGTTTCTCTTGATTAGACAGAAATGTATTGCCTTTGAAGGAATAAGATATGAATCACTGAGTGCTTTTCTAGGTTGGAGAGGGGGATGTTTAGTGAGCATTATTATTCTTAACTTTTAGATGCCTCCTCAACTTGATATCATTGATTGCCAATTTATTTAGACATCTGCTCCTAGAATTGGAAGCGGATTTATTATCAGAGGGATGTTCATGGTTTAACACTAAAAAGAGTAGAACCAAGTCACACTGGTTCTTCCTAGGCTCCAGAGTACATTCTGAAACTCTTTGTGAACTACCAATAACTAAGGTCATTGAACTAAATTAATCCCTGTTTACTAGGAAATCCCATTCATATATATATAATTTTTTAAATACATATAATTTTTTTAAAATGGATGATTTGGTATAGAGGGAGAAAGAAATGTAGTTAAGCAGGTACACTTATTAAAAGTTTTAGGGGCACCTGGGTGGCACAGTAAGGTGACTAACTAATGGTTTTGGCTCAGGTCATGATCTCAGGATTGTGAGATCAAGCCCCACACTGGGCTCCACCCTGAGTGCAGAGTCTGCTTAAGATTCTCTCTCTCTCTCTGTCCCTGCCCCCCATGCACTGACTCTCTTTCTCTCTCTCTCATTCTCAAAATAAATAAATAATTTTTTTAAAAGAAAGTTTTAGAGAAAACTTTTTGGTAAATAAGATGCCCCCTGCCCAGTAAAGATTTCTAGAATCTTTACTAAATTTTTAATATAGCAAATTGGAATTGTAAACTAGATTTCTAATCTAGTAAACTGTAATTTGGAAATGAAAGAAATGTATAAACTTACAGTGAGTTGTATTGTGTTCCCTCCACCCCCAAGGATATAGTCATGTCCTAACTCAAGTACCTGTGAATGTGACTATTTGAAAATGGGGTCTTTGAAGATGCCTTTAAATTAGGGATCTAGAGATGAGATCGTTCCAGATTTAGGGAGGGCCCTGAATCCAATTATTTGTGTAAGAGAGGGAAATTTGACACACCAAGAAGACCATGTGAAGATGGAGGCAGAGACCGAGTTATGTTGCCACAAGGCAGGATGCTTGCAGTGAGGATCCAGAATGGCGGGAGCCACCAGAAGCTGCAGTCGGTGAGGGAAGATTCTCCCCTAGGGCCTTCAGAGGAGGTGAATGATCCTCAGCAGGGGACTCGTCTCTCTCATGCTGCCAACACCTACATTTTGGACTTCTGGCTTCCAGAAAGTGAAAGACTTAATTTCTGTTGTTTTAAGCTACCAGGTTTGTGGTGACTTGGTGGAATAGCCCTAGAAAACTACAGTACTCATACTGTAGTCTCTGTGAATGGCTCCTCCCAATATTTGTGTCATTTGCTACCTGCAGAACTTGACCAGAGACCCCTGATCTTCATGCTTAGCAAATATCCACTTATTCATTGCAAAATTTACTTCCCAATGTTGGCATCCGTGACACCTGATTCATGGAACCTCTGTACTGTACTTTTATTTATTTTTTAACCCTAGTCAAGAAATTACACGTTCCTGTAAAGTTTGCCTTCTGAAATTTCAATCAAACTAGTCTTGAGGCTTGGGCATTTTACTTAGATTACTTAATAGTCCACTTTATGTTTTCTATGGTTGTCTCTTTAGCTTTCACACATTGCTTAAATTTAGCACTTCATCTAATTGTATGTTTTATTGTCCTTCACACAAAACCAGTATACACAATAATAAAATGGAAACATATAGAAGTTAAACCTTTTGCCCTTAAACAAAGAATAACAGGGACTAAAAAGGGGAACTCTCTCTTCTCAGAACACTTATCGTACTTATTGATGGTATACTCAGGTGAGCACTTGGATATACAAAGATGGGCTTCATTTCAAATTGTTTCTTGGGTATAAATCTTATTTTGGCTATGACACAAACTTTCTGAAAGCAGCAATTGCCTTAAACCCTGTACCTGAGCATTGCCTCCCTAGGGATATTCCTGGTGTAGTTGTTTGATAAATGCTAATCCAACTAAATTGATGTGTGGGCTTCTGACTCAGAGTTCAGTATTTTAGATAATTTCCAGAAATTCCTACAGGATAGTGAAAAATCATCACATCCCTCTCTTCAACATCAATTACTTAATAGGCTCTTAAATTTAGTAGAGAATAAATTAAATATTATAGGGAAGATTTTATAAACTATAATCAATTGTTTAGGAGGGCACTAACCTCAGAAAAGAAAACCACGTAACATATTCCTAGAGGAAGGTAACTTTGGAAGCTAAATTGTGACAACGTTCTTTTTTTGGTGCGGGGTACAGGAAATGGGTTACTTTAGTCCAATGGTGACTCGCGGGGGGTAGGTGGGTGGGGGGAGCATGGATTGGTCACTCTGTATTGAACCTGAGTATTTCTTATTTTAATTGACAACATTCACATCTTTGAGCTTCTCATTTAGACTTTGATAAAATCAACTTGCAGAGGCAGATGGCAGGCTGTTATTTTTAATTCACAAGCCATGTTAAATGTATGCCATATGTTATAGAACTTTTCAGGCTCAGCCTTTTGAGTGCTACCACAATAAACTCACCAACTTACAGAAAAGGAAATCTGACAGGAAGAATTATGCACTTGCGGGTTACATTTTTGAAAACTGAAGTCAGTTACTTGTCTCTTTGCCTGATTTAAGGAGGGGGTGGGTGGGGAAGAAAAAACTCACAGCAAAATGAGAAGCCACACATTGAAATGGTAATATCTGTATAAAAAAGAAATGGGATTAGGGGTTCTGATTGTTGCTCTGTATTCAGAGTGATATGTCACATCAACAGTATGATACCTCTAAAGTATATATGAGGCAGCCCCTTATAATTCAGGGAGGGACTGAAACATGAGTACTAATTTGTACACTGCTAATGATCCTCAGTAGGGGACTCATCTAACAGGCCCTTAGTAGTTCATATGTCAAAAAAAGCTGTATTAGATAGCCTCTAAATCACAATCGGTACTCATCGTTACTCATGGTTAATCACTGCCATCTTTACATGGGTCATATTATAGAAAATTGTTCTTTTTTGGAAAAATTATTCACTTGTCAAGACTGTAAATTTCATAGGCCTTCCTCCAATTGCCTTAATTGTTATGGAAACATTTTGTTGAGTTACTTTTTTGAAATCTACCTGTTTCTTCATCTTTATGTCTGAGATGATTTCTGTCCATTACAGGCTTAATATCTAAGACACGATACTAGTAATAGAGATACAAGGAAAGATTTTGGCCACCTGCCTCTCTCCCTCTAGACACAAGTCAGTTCCTAAAGACATGATTCTATGATCCTGACTAGGATTTGGGGGAATTCAGGGATCTCTATTCAATGATGAGAAATTTTGTTTCTCCTTGTTGTAAGACTTAATATGAATATTAATATTCATATTAACTTGTCTAAAATGAATTTTTATAAACTTATGTTTTTTCCCCCTTAAGTAGAATAGCAAATGCTTTCTGCTCCATGAGCAAAACGTGAAAGGGGAATGTCAGATGACTTCAGAAATATTTGAACTAGCCCGCTGAAGGTCTAGGTGGCAGAGAAGGAAGAACACTTTGCACAAGAAATATAAAAGAAAGCTATGACTTTCAGAAAATAATTTACAGTGCTCTTCCTTTCTTATCACAGGTTCCTTATCTTTTCAGTGTTCTCTGTTCTTACTCTTAGAACCCTGAATATGACAACCATACTTAGTAGGAAGCACAAGAAGTCAGTCAGAATTTACCAGGTGTGTCTTGAGCAGAGTGGATGCAGGTTAAGAGAGTGCCTATTGCTGAGATCTGAGATTCTTTCATATAGCATTCATTTGTTTGAATTAAGTTGTGACTTTCCTTGAAGGTAGAGATTGCACAAGAAATGTGCCCCTTTTCATAACTCGGAGTTACCTCTGTGTAATACTTACGATCCTCTCTTATTGCAACTCCTGATTTTTATTCCAACCTTGTATGCTAATGTAGCAGCTCCCTGAGATGGTTTTCTTACTCCTACCTGCTTTCACTTTTGCCACCACAAACAGCATTGAAGGAGAGCCTTCCTTTACTCCCACACCCCTACCCATATACACACTGTCCATGGCTCTCCTTCCCTCTCACATTTGCATATACACACATCCAGGGCGGTGTTAAGCATCTGGTGTTACTGTTATTGTTCCCTGCCACTGTACAAAATGCACTTTCCTAGGTACACTACTTTCATACACACTTCTTATGTGTTTGTCTTTCCCATTCTCTGAACCTGAATTTCTCGAGGGCAGCAGCTCTGTCTTATGTATCTTTATTTCCCCAACACCTAGCGGGACCTGCAACATAGTAAGGACACAAAGAGATATTTAGTGAGTGAAAAAGATGAATGAAAGTGCAATAAAGTCTGACTTAACGAACAGCTTATCTAGTTAGGTCAAGAACTGCCTCAGTTTCTAGGTCATTTATTCATTCAGTCATTCAATAGACAACAGTGCCACTAATTACGTTACGGAGGAGTGGATAACATCAGAACTCACTGTTTACTACTATAGAGAGTTTGCTGTTTGTGTACGTATGTGTGCATGTAAATCCACACATGTATATTTAGAATGGAATTAACTATTAAACTGGAAATTATTCATTTCACAGTGTTGGTTTAATCATTCCCACTAATCTTTCTGTTGCCTTCAAAGTTTCTAGAACATTTTTATATATAGATATCTGGTCAAAGTGTGCTGCACTGCCAACTGTAGTTGAGATTTAAGAGTCCAGAATAGACGGACCAGATGGGCAGCTTCCCTCACAGCAGAGTTTCCCAAAGTGCATTCAGCAGAATACTTGTTTCATAGGGTGTTAAATGGGATGTTACTAGGTGTTATGAGAAAAGGAATAGACACAGATGAGAGAGAGAGAGGGATTTATATTATATATATGTGTATATATATATATATATACACATATATATAATATATTACATATATAATTTATGTGAAAATAAATGGAAGTTACATGTATAATATGTAGCATTTTTCATTTATTTTTTCATGAAATTTTAAAGTTTTAAAGCATTTTCAAGAACTAATGTCCTATAAAACCTTAGAAAATTTCTGGATTATTAAATGGTAACTAAAGGACATACTTCTGTCTGATTGTGATACTCCTGTTTGTGCCACCTTTTATGAATTCGTGGTTTCATGTGGATATGACATATTTGTAAGATGTGAGCTTGTCCTGAATTCTGATATATGTAAATAATTTTTTCTGGATTTGATTTGACATCTGGCTTTTGACCACAGTACTGATTGATTCCACTCATCTTCTTGGTCCCCATACTTCTCTACTCTTTATTAGGCAGTATCTAACTAGGAAATTGGAACTGTCTCAAGATATTTCAAACAGAGAGGATTTAATTCAGGGAATTGATTAAAAGGTTTTGGAAAGTCTTGGAAAGCAAATAGGAGAAATAGAAGGAAACTGAAAAAGGGGCAAGGGGTTGTTTGTTTGTTTAAATTCAAGATCTAAAGCTGCTAAATGATGCTAGGCTGGAGGGACCCCGTCCTCCATACTGAGTTGCTGGAGGGGTTGCTGTTGCATCTGTCTGCTATAAATGGAACCTCACTGATGTCACTGAGCTGGACTCATCCGGGAGGCTGGACTGCCACTGCCACTGCTGAAATTGCCACCAACACCGCTAGAGCCCACAGTCACCTAGAGTTACTCTCAGTTGCCCACAGATGCTACTACTGCTGCTGGAGAGTTGGCTAGGTGGGGAAAAAATGGCATCTCCCTTCTCCCTAATTTTATATCTCCTGGTATTGGCTTCCATTGACAGACTCATCAGAAATTCAGCTGGCAAGGGGGTTTCAGCAATGTGGCATGCAAGGAGGTATGAAGATTATAGAAAGGCAAGGATGGAGATAAAAGCCACAGACACTCTCAAGCACGGTCCATTTCTCTGGGCACTTGACATCCATAAACGCCTTTCTATTCATACTTAAGCTTTTATAGAGGAACAAGAAGCATTGAACCTCTACTTTACAGATTTACTATCACTTTTACAAATAGAGACCCTAAATGTAAGCACTGGTAAAATCCTTTGAGTTTATAAAATTCTCTGCTACACGGGCCCTCTGTGTAAAAGCCCCTGCTGCCTCTCATCTGCCTTTTTATGTAGCTTATATTCTAAGGTTCATCACTGTAATCATTTCCTTACAAATTTTCTCTACTTCCTAGTCTTTATCTATTCTCTTTGACAAAACTCAATCCTACATAAGCCCCCATCAGCTATTTTTTTTTTTCTATGCCTACTCCTTTTGCAGGTAAGCCTCACTGGAGAAAATCATATAAAGTAGCCAACTTGTATCAGAATAAGTTAAAAACCAGCCTTAAGTCAGTATTCAGTATTGCTCAGGACTTCTCTACAAAGCTTTTCCTCTACTATGTTCAGCTGTAAGTTCTGTTGTCTTCCCCCCCCACCCCGCCCAAAATCTTACATGAATCTGCATCTTTATTTAATCCCCCTTCCGTCCTTCTGCCACACACACAAAAGTGTCCTTCATCCTCTTGAAGGCTAATGCCTTTTG
Source organism: Ursus americanus (assembly GCF_024610735.1). Lineage (NCBI taxonomy): Eukaryota > Metazoa > Chordata > Mammalia > Carnivora > Ursidae > Ursus > Ursus americanus. Next base: position 15,258,863 of record NC_142160.1, on the reverse strand, counting down.
GAACCCAACATCTGTATTTCTCAAAATCTCTGCTTTAAAAAAAAAAAAAAAAACACCATTATTTCAATCTCTGCCTCTGCATTATTCCCAACACCAGATAAACCTGATATAAAATTTTAAATCACAAAAGAAAGCAAAACAACCCTCCATTGCCTTTCATTACAAGACATTACATTGTCTTTCTGTGTTACATTTCATTTGCTGCTTAACTACACTGCTTGCTTCCTCATTTTCGAGGTACTCTTCTCTGCATCCCACCTTGACTTCTATTAACAACACCCTCCTGAGACTGCTTATGCCTATTAACCAGTGAACTCTGTTTAAGGAAATTCAGTGGACACTTTCATGTTCATCATACTTGGCACAGTTGACTACTTCCTTCATCTTGAAATTTATTCTTATTTTCTTGTTTGTTTCCCAATATAGCTTCTTTCTGAAAAAGTACTTCCATATGTTGATGATCTTTAGGTTTGTATCTTAGGAGGATGTTCTCCTTATCTATACTCTTTTCCTAAAAGATTTCATTAATTCCCAAGGCTCTTGATGACTGTAAAATCCCCATCTCCAGACAAGAGCAAGCCTCTGAGCTCCAAAACATAACTAAATACACGACTAAATTCTTCACAATTCCACTTACATGTCTCTGAGGTGTCTCAAAGTAAAAATATCTGAAATGGAATCCATGGCTTTCTGTTCTAAATCTATTTCTTTCACCACCTTCCCCATCTCAGAAAATGATCCTATCCACTTGCAAAACCAGACATTTGAGAATCATCATTATTCCTTTTTTTTTTTAATCTTCTTCATTCATTTCACCAGTATGACCTGTGAATTCTACAGGAATCCATTTCTTTCCATCTTCATTGTTATCCAACTTACCCAAGTTTCCATCATCCCCAAATAGATTAAAGTCCACCCTCTTACTATGCACTACAAGGCAGTAGACGATATAGTTTGATATATCTTTCTGCCTCTATCTCCAGTCTTACTCTTCTCTTCATTCACTGCCTCTCAGCAGCTTGGGATTCCTTTCAGTTCCTCAAATACATCAGTCTCTCATCTGCTTTCGGATCATTTGTACTTCTGTCTTTTCTGCCTGGAGCTCTCTTCCTCTGATACTTCAAATCCTCACATTTTCTTGTCCTTCTTATCTGGTCAATGATGTTTCCTCATTGCCTTACTTAGCTCCTATCATGACCCTCTTACGGTATTTATTTTACTTTCATTAGCACCTATTTTAATCTGTGATTATGCAATTTCGGCTTTATGGATTGATTGGGTCATTTCCTAGGTTGTAAGCTCCAGAAGGCAGGAACTTTGTCAATTCCATTTAGTGACAGAAAGTCTAGTACCTGGCACATAATAGGTATTCAACAACATTTGCTGGATGAATGAAAGCATGAAGATATCTCAATGAAATTGTAGCCAGGTCTCAGTAAAGGAGTGTGATTGCTTTAATTTCATCTGTCGAGCTCTAACAAGAGGCCTAAATAGAGACTTGCTTGGTTTGGAAGATTAAATAGAGGAAAGTAAGATTTTTCCATGGAGATTTGGACATTAATCATCTGTGACCTATACCATGCTTGTCCTCACAGAAGAAACTGTTTGTCGGTCCAATGATGAAGAGGCTTTGAAGTTAATTGCTCCTGAGGACATACTATCATTAAACTGTTGGCAAGTGTGTTAGGATCACTAGTTTTTCTTAAAATGTCTTGGCTTTTGCATGTAGTTCATTCATAGGCACAGAATTCTGGGTTTTGCATCACTTTGTCTTATAACAGAGGGCTAAAATGTTTGATACTATTGAAAGCATTGGGGAGAAACCAAGACAAATTCCACTTTGAATCATCTGCCTCTCTTTTCTCATAAAGTGGAAATTGAATAGAAATAAGGATGCTTGAGAGGTAACAAAATGTATTCTTCTTCTTGGCCTAACAATTCTAGGGGTTGGGCAGAGGTTGGGTACTGTTCTTCTGTTAACATGAGAAGATAAAGGACTGTATGAAAACTCTCCCTTGCTTTATTCTGTCAAAACTCCTTCAGTTTCCATGGAAATAAGAGCAGAAAGGCCATGACATGCAGCCATGGAGAGTGAGTTCTCTCTGACATACTTTGGCTGCTTATAGACAGGGGTTTGTAGAGTCAACTACTAATTTAAAATTTATTTAGCTTTTAGTATTTTGTCCATTTTTTATTTTTATTTTTTTAACTGTGCAGTTTTCCTAGGATCATTAAAAAGGAGAGAAATAGGAAATCAAAGAAGAGAAACAAAGATTAAGCAAGAAGATCTCTCCATGACTTTAATTTGAGTACACTTGTCTGGGTCTATTGAGGACTATGAGGAAAGGGTACGGAATTTGGGAGACTTATTCACACTTTGCCTTTGTTTTAAGAGTGATGGGAACCGCTCTTCCCATCAACTTTGTCTCTCCCCAAAAGATAGAATGAATGGCAGTTTGAATGATAAAAAGGAAAAGAGGGGCAAATTTTGGAAAACTCAGTGGTATTGCTCAAAAAAAAAAAAATGAGTGGAGAATATGCAGAGAAATGACCCTGAAGAAATGACCCACAAATGCTATTATTTATTGCATTTATTATTTACATCATAGCTTTTATAGTTTCTCTTGAGAGTCTTTCCAAAATGTGAGCCCGAAAACTCTAAAAGGCACCTATTCAGAGGAAATGACACCTGGTTTTCAAATTATCAGAGTACTGCTTATTTCTTACTAATTTTTTCCTCATTTATTTCTGTTTCCCTAATTGAGGTTCATCATTGACACCTGGAGTTTAAGATCACTGCATTTTGCCCTTATGGTTGAAACTTTTATAATGATTAAATTATAACCAACCAGGAATGTTTGGAGACTATCTTAACTATTTCAAACATAACATTCATTTCAATTACTAATTTTGAGTTCCTTCGTTTTCACAGTCCTGTGTGGAACACGGAATTTGAGTCAGTACACTAAATGCAGACCACAAGTACTAATATAGCCAAATTTGGCTCTGAGTTCCTTAGCATTCAAGCAATGGTTTTATTGGTATTAAAAGACAGAGTCCTAAAGAGCAAAAAATGCCAGTTGCTCAGAAGTAGAAGTTTCTTGAGACTGGGAAACCACACAGGTGTCTCCTAGGGATTTTTACACAAAGTAGACACTCTTTACTAGACATAAGTATATCTACAATACCTTCTCTACAATATAGCCAAGGGCAAATTTTGTATGCTGAATCTTATATAGTCTTTCAATACATTTTGGCCACATCAAGCTAGAGTAAGATTGAATAATTGCAAACACATGGAGGCCAAAGAATGTGGTCTAGGGAATACTTCGGATTGAACTAATAATAAAAATATACAATACTTAGGGAAGTATGTCATATTTCAGAAGCACTAAGATATAATGCCAGAAAAAAAGTAATTTTCTCCTATTCCACTAGAAGATAATCAAATAGTAAGTTGGACTACATTTTTAGCCTTTTTGTTGGCAAAACTGGGGCAACATTGACTCCTTGTTGTTTGAGAAACTAACAAAGAAAAGTATTTTTACTGTAAAATTAGTTTAAAATTGTCTTATTTAAAAAGAAAACAAATAGAAACATCAGTAGAAGGATCATTTTCTGGCTCCACTGGCTATACATTTCAAAACACACACACTCAGACACACACACACACACACACAAAGCCAAACAAAGAATTGCTGATTGATGCTAAGCTGAATATTTTATTTTTAGATTATAATTGAAGGAATTTGATTTACAATTTAAACAAGTGATATTTTTACAAAAGAAAAGATTTTTTTTCTCCTATGTATTTTTGGTAAAGGACAGAATTCCCTTTAGGAATGAAATATAGCTGGAGATCCATCCATTTTCTCTTTTATAATGGAAACATATTCTCGTCTCTATAAATCTCACATATCCCTTAAAAATCATGAACATAAGCTGATTATATTATAATACTTGAAGACATCAACTAGAGGAAAGATCTTCTTTGCAGAAGTTTTGCTGAAAGGTGCTGGACTTCCTGGAGGTATTTATACTCCTTCCTTTTTTTTTTTTTTTTTTTTTTGATAGGGAGAGAAGTGGTAGGTAGGAAGGGGCACGGGAGAGGGAGAGAAAGAATTCCAGGGCTGGGACGCAGGGCTCGATCCCATGACCCTGAGACCATGACCCGAGCTCAAATCAAGAACCAGATGCTCAACCAAATGAGCCACCCCGGCGCCCCAATACTCCATCCATCTTAACTTGGATTGTGATATACCATCTTAGTTATTACTGAGGTTTTATTCACTGGATCAAAATATAATTAAGCTTAAGCCAAATATATATTTTTTTACATTTAGTACATGTTAAAGATTTCCTCTCACTTTTGAACATCATAACAGAGCTGGGATTTTCCACCTTCCCCAGTTTTAGTAAAAACCAATATTAGTGACATACCATAAGTTTTGGTTGTCTCAAAGTGAAAGTATAGTCAGGTAATCCAGATAGATCTAAACCCTCCTTTGTCAATGCTGCCTCTTTTCTGTGAGACTTCTAAGGTAGTTGCATATATAAGGTATAAAGTGAGTGGAAATCAAGGTGTCCTTCTTTCAAAAGTTTTCACTGAACATCTACTTTGTGCCAGGCACTGTCCTAGGTGCTATTGCAGTGAACAAAAGTGACAGAAATGCCTTGCTATAGAGCTTACAATCTAGGAAGCAAGTCAATAAAACATGGACTATGTCAGACTGACTTAAAACAATAACAATAATCTAGATTATTTCTTAAATTTCTTATTCCAAAGCAGATCTTTATCTTAGAACTCGTTTGAAGTATGTGAGTTAGGCTATCTTTTATCCATACTTTCACTGTACCCCCAGCAGGCCACCATGCTCACAGTGATCAATGCTCTCTACCCACAACACAAGAGAGAGGAAAAGCAGAGTGCTTTTACAGCAGTGATCTTGCCCACTATTAAACAGGCCATATAGCATCCTAATTAGACCAATCGGATTTTCACTTCCTTCTTGGAATAGGACTGGTGTACCTGAGAGGGAGCGACTCTCTGAATTAGAAGCAATGCAGGTACAGCAAACCCCCCACCCCCACCATTCCCCTGCCACACAAGAACCCATGCACTGTGGTTCACATGTAAGGACTTCTTATCCATGTAATCAAAGAATTCCTCCTGTTTGGGCTGCCCTCCCCCACAAACACAGAACAGAAACCGTAGTGTTCATTGGATTCATTTTCTGGAAGTAGAGCTGATGAAAGTATGAATGCCCACAGCCCATAGCTTGTCTATGCTCTGCACTAAGAAAACCTCCCTTCGATGCATTCTCATAGCTAGGGTTTCTCTTTTTAATTTTTATAGCCAATTTATTTTGCTTAAATATGGAGTAATGAGGATAAGGTTTTCATCTCCCTAAGATTACAGTCCTAGAGTCTGGTAAGAATTTGGTGGTGTACATGGCAATCGTTTTAGGAACATGTAATTCCTCCTAAATTGGCTGCTCCTAGTGCACTTGTTCAGAAGGTACTAACTCGTTCACAAAAAGGATCATTAGAAACCAAGCCAAACAGGCAGCAGATCTGCCTTGTCTCGTGAAGGTAAGCTGCTTTGGGAGTACTCTCTCTCTCTCTCTCTCTCCATCCCTCTCTCTTGCTTTCTTGTTCTTCCACTCTCTCACTCTCTCATTAATTCAGCTTTCAGGACTGCTGCAGCAGGTGGGGGATTTTATCTTTTCATCTCATTAATCACTTGTGGGTTGCTGAGGAGAGCTCTATTAATACTTGGTCAAAAGGCAGGATAATCCATAACATCTTCTAGCAGAAGCAAAGCCAGCTGAGGAGCCGGTGTGTTAACTACGTAACCAGCTGGAGTAATTTATGCAAACTAACATGATGTCTCTAAAGGAAATCTGCTCACTCAGATCAGGAGAGAGATGATTACTGTAACCCTCGCCTGCATGACTGGACCTCTGCTAACACGATCAAAGTTGGTTTTACACTCCTAACATATCTCTATGTATCTTCTCTCTTTCTTACTGCTCTGACACTATAGAATCCTAGGAGTTCTCCAGAACCCCGGTCTACCCTGCCCCTGTCCCACTAACTGCTCTCTCAAATTTGTGATTCTGTTTTTTTTTTTGTTGTTGTTGTTGTTGTTTTGTTTTGTTTTTTTAAGTATCATCCCTTCCACAACTTTCACTGTGGCTAAATTTTTAGTTAAGATGTTGGAATTTGAAAGTGAAATCGTATTACTTGAAGCTCCTGAAAACCCATATAGGCTGCTGCTCTTCAATCATTTCATCACCAAAATATTTCATGACTCTCACAAAAAGTTCCATGTACTGAGTGGTAACAAACGCATTTTGTCATTTTTTTTTAAATCACAGACATTATATAACTGCTAAATAGATTATCTGATGCAGGAGATCAACACACTAAGCTGATACAATTTCAGCCAAATGCAAAGGATCCTGTCATTTTAATTTTTATAAACTTCTCAGGGGGAAAGAGTAGAGAAACACTGAGTACAGAACATAGCTTAGGGATCTCCATGACTTGCTTCATGGATCTCTAGAATAGATGTCAGCTCTTAGCTGAGGTAGCCTGGACTTCACACTTCCCAAAGAACCAAAGATATAGTTCTAATAATGAAGAGCATTCATTCTGGAAAGTTTGACAAATGATGTTTTATGTTGTTATTAATACTAAGGTATTAAGACACTCATAAGGATTAAGGTTTAAGGTTGGATTCAAGTGAGTGGAGTAGCTAGAAGCCAGTTGGATCAAATTCCAGGGATATCTATATATCTATATCTATATTTGTATATTTAAAAAATTTAAGTATAATTTGAATATGACTATCATATGATTAGAAAGAAGAAGTAACTGCTGAATACTGACTGGAGTCGGTGTTTCTGTGGTTCCTCTTATTGAATCTGTGTGCTCTACCATATTTGTTCTAAACCTTGCATCCATGCTAGCGTCTGGGACCATGGTTTCCCACTGAAATTTACTGTATTTGGTGTGCTTCAACTTTGGTGTGCCATAGACTACTGTGGCAGCCTGATGAAGGCCATGAATCCCCGAGTACCACTGTGATTTTGTTTCTCAGAGGCAAAACTTTAAGAAATTATAACTTCCAGTGTTTAGTGAAAATAAGGATGCAATTTTTTCCCATCTAAATATCTGGACTCCTTAAATTCTATCTTGGATTAAAGACCCCCAAAAGTATAATCTTTTTTTTTTTCTTAAGTTATTGAGGTACAGTGAAGATTGGGTCCAGCTTAAGTTTCATATAGAAAGACAATGCTTGGGGGCTCTGGGTGGCTCAGTTAATTAAGCATCTGCCTTTGGCTCAGGTCATGATCTCCAGGTGGTGGGACTGAGCTCCGCATCAGGCTCCCTGCTCAGGGGGGAGTCTGCTTCTCCCTCTCCCTCTGCCCTCCCGCCCCTCCTGCTTGTACTCTCTCTCTCTCAAATAAATAAATAAAATCTTTAAAAAAGACAGATAATGCTTTATTTTAGCTCTTTTCAACTACAAAATCCACCCCATTATTTCAGAGGCAGAGATAGAGAGAGCTAGGTCTGCCTTTGCAGTCCTGATTTCCACTCTGTATTTTGACTTGTTTTAGAGCTACCTGATTTGGACTTTATTTATTCTTTCTACAGTCAACGTATGGCCACTGTCCCTCGGACGTGGTTCTCTATGCTGCTTCCTGTTTAAAAAAACAAAAAAACAAACAAACAAAAAACTCTTCCCTTTGTGATCTGTTTTCCTCTGACTTCCCTGCATGTTGACATTCAGTCTGTCTCCTGGCCACCTACTATTGCTCTACCTCCAATGAATGGCCCTTCTCCAGCTCTGCAGAGGAATGTGGACAAATGAGAAGAGAATGTGTTAATGAGGGAGACCAGAAACTTAATGGAAATTTGACACAGTACTTTGCCATTTGCTATGACTTTTTTTTTTTTTTTTGGCAGAGTTACGCAGTGAATAATTTTAACTGTATTATGAGTTGATGCAATTTACAATACAATGTTTGCTTATATTTGGGAATGCAATAGAGAGTCCCTAATGGAGTTCAGGTCATCAGCCCCATTTAAATTTCTGCAATGGCTCCTAATAACTAGGATACAGCAATAGACCAAAGTCTAGCACCCTGAAGTGATCTGGCTCCATGTTGCATTTAGTTGACAGATAATATACAAGTCAGTCTGTTTACTTATGAGACAACAGACCCTTCACTTTCCTTGATGAATCAAATTTACTCGCTTAAACATATTCTATGTGTCTCTCTAAGTTTTCCAAAATTTTATTTAGGAGGAAACATACACATATTAGCTGATTACATTGGATTTATAACTAACTTGGTTTAGGTGGTAGAACCTCTATAATAGAGAGAAATTTGCAACACACTTGGTAATTGGATCATAATCTTCCTCATTATTTAGACACACAATGACCAAAACAATGATGATAGATGTCCTATTGCACTTTAGGCTTCATCTGTCCAAACTTAGCATGAGAATGATAAAAGAAAGTATACAGAGAAGGGGGACATGATGGACTTGGAAATTACAATATAGGAACAATCATTGAGGGAACTGGGGTATTTATCTTGGAACATGACAGTAACATTTAAGAATAAGAAAAACTGTCTTGAGTAAGTAGGCTTTAATCTTGAAGGAGCCATTGAAAGACTCCTTTGAACTACATTGTTGCTATACCTTAATGGAGGTAAGTTAGTTGGAAAGATACCTGCAACTCTTTTTTGCTCATAGGTTCAACTTATGTTAAATATTTTTCCAGGATTCCTACTTTTAGAAAACATGGGTTTTAGGTTCCTTTATTCTTTCGATGTATCCTAGGAAGGGAGTGCTTTTGTTTTCATGGCAGGATGAATTCTGGCAAGTGTTCTCTCCTTTTTTATTTTCTGGAAGAGTTTATGAAGAATTAGTATTAATCCTTTAGATTTTTTTTTTTTTTTTAAATTCATCACTGAAACCATCTGGGCCTAGGATTTTCTTGGTGGTTTGTTTTTTGATTACCAGTTTAGTCTCATCTCTTGTCACAGGTCCATTCAGATTGCTTCTCAAGTGAGCATTAGTATTTTGGGTCTTTATAAGAGTTTGTCCATTTCATCTAAGTTATTTAATTGGTTGGCATACAATCATTCATAGCATTCATTAATGTTCCTTTTTTACTTCTGTAAGGTCATAGTAATGTTACCTACTTTTATTTTTTTAAGATTTTATTTCTGTATTTGACACAGAGAACTAGCGAGAGAGCACATGGGGGAAGGGGAGAGGGAGAGGGAGAAGTAGACTCCCCGCTGGGCTGAAGGCAGCCGCTTAACCAACTGATCACCCAGGTGCCCCACCTCTTTTATTTCTGATTTTATTAATTTGAGTCTGTTCTCTATATTCTTTTCCTACCCTCCTTCTTCCCAACCCCCCAACCCTCACCATCAATCTAACCAAAAGTTTGTCAATTTTGTTGATCTTTTCAAAGAACCAGCTTTTGGCTTTATAATGTTCTTCTCAAATCTTTCCTCTTCTTTATTCGATGAGTTTTCACTTTAATCTTTATCATATCCTTTCTTCTCTTGCTTTCAGTTTAGTTCATTCCTCGTTTTCCTATGTTAGTTCATGTTACCTGACCTGAGATCTTTCTTCTTTCTTAATATAAACATTTATAGCTATAAATTCCTTTGAAGCACGGCTTTAGCTGCATTTCATGATTTTGCATATGTTATGGTTTTATTTTAATTCACTTTGAAGAATTTACTGATTTCCTTTTTGATTTATTCTTTGGCCTATTGGCTAATTATGTGTGTTGCTTAATTTTCACATATTTGTTAGTTTCCAAGCTATCGGTTTTTTATTTCATTCCATTGTGGTCAGATAATATAATTTGTATTTTTCCTATCTTTTTTAATTAATTAAGGTTTGTTTTATGGCCTCACATATCTTGGAGAATGTTCCATATGCTCCTGAGAAAAATGCATACTCTGTTGTATTGGGTGGAGTGTTCTAGAAATGTCTCTTAACTGCAGTTGGTCTACAGTTATTCAAGTCTTCTTTTCCCTCGTTGCTTTTTTCTCTAGTTCTATTATTGAAAGTGGATACCATCCATTATTGATGTAAGATTTTTTTCCTCAAAATATTCCCAGCTCTATAATAACTTCATTGAGTTGTGATCATAACATGTGCTTATAGTTTCTCGAGGGTGAAACAATATTACTTAAGTCAGAACTCTTGAACTTTAATATTTCTATCTTCAAAATGTAATACTAATCTGGTACTGTTTGTTTTAAATGGATGATATTTGGATTGTACCTTATAATACATGTAAAAGCATTTTGTAATTACATAGACTGCTATAATACTGATTCTCAATGGGGGGCAATTTTGCTGCCATGTGATATTTGGCAATGTCTGAAGACATTTTTGTTCATCACGACTTGGGAGGTGATACTGGCATTGGTGGATGGAGGTCAGGGTGATGACAAGTACCTCACAAGGCACAGGAGAGCTCTCTTCAACATAGCATTATCTGTTCCAAAATGTCAATAGTTTCACTGTTAAGAAACCCTATGCTATACATAGGTGACCCAGCTTTTGCAGAATAAAGGCTAAGAAAAGATATAAGTGGTGTTTATAAAATCATGGAGAGTGTGGATAAGGGGATGTTAGCTTAAGTCTTTTGTCATGACTGTCTTAAAGAAGGACATATCCATGAGACACCAAACAAACAAAAACAACAGTTGAAAAAAGGCATATACTGAGTAGTTTTACATTATACATATAATTATAATTAAATAATTTATATATGCAAAATAAAAATTCCAGGTCTCCCATTTTTTCCCGGAATGATTAGTACAATAACAGTAAAGACACTGGGGAGAAAAAGAAGGCATGGGTTTAGATTCTCATATTGAAAACATATATAAAATTATAAGTAAAAATTTGAAAAGTTAAGAAATACATTAAAAGAAAAGATAAGAAAATATAAGACCCGTTTGTCTCTGTTCAAATCAGAGGATTTAGTTACAAAGAGGAAGATGGATATTTTTGCAACCTGAACAGTAGAGCTTCTCTGGTTCAAAGGGCTAATGAACGGGCACCTAAAGCAAACACAATGGGGGAGATACTTGAAAAAGCTAACTTCAGCCATGCCATTCTACCAATCACACTTCCTAAAAATAACCACTGTTAACATTTTATGTTTTTCTAGAAAAATTGGGTCTAGTTTTAAAAACTGGTAAATGCATTGAAAACCGTGGAAATGGGTTTATGTGAGTTCAGGGGAAGATGTTTCCATCCTGTTTATTAATGGAAGCCTGGGACGTTTTAGAAGAGACCTTTGACTTTTTTATTATGCCACATTGAAAGCAACTCTGATATACTTCAGTATTTTTATCAGTTACAGTCCCAGAAGAAGAATGTAGTTCTGAGCAAGTGAGGCATTTGGTTGTCATTATTACTCTGATTATTCTGGTATCTCTGCGTCTGCAATACTCTCAAGTCTAATTCGCTCCTACACCTGTCCTGAAAGGACATAAACACAACCATAGGAAAATGGCAATTTCAATTACTAAACCATATCTCTGGTATATTCATTTCAGTCAAACTTCAAACTTAGCTAAGTCTTTCAGGAGCTTTAATGTTTTCAAAAGCTCCTTAGAAAATCTTTCAGGCAAAGGAGACTTAGAGTCACACATTCCAAAGCTGAGCAGTCAATGAGAATGCAGATAATAAGAACTTAGCAGACCATTAGCATGCAGCTGCCTCATTCCTTAGAGACTAATTTTTTGTGCAAGTGGACCTCATTCTTCCTGGGCTGCATTTTACTGCAGAACACCTCAGGAACAGGCATCACTGGCAAGATTTTCAGTACAATGCACCATCCTCGGAACTTTTCAAATAGCTTAGCTTCAGTCTTGCATGTGATAAAGAACCATGAATTTCATGGGATTCTTTTTTTTTTTTTTATGATAGGCCACTAATCACTCTTGATCCTATGATAAATTTAAATACTAACTAATCCACTTTGAATAGGGATTAAGCTTCAATGTAGAAGGGAAGGATTCATTAGAATTCATTACATCAATTTGTAATTTGAATGATGCATCTTCTAAATAAGATACTGCTGTTTCTAGTGATTGTTAACTGGGAGCCTAAACATCCTCATTATTAATTAATGGAAACGGTGATAAAATCTGTAATAATTGAGGGAATGTTTGTGTGCCCCCTCCTCCTGTAGCTTCTTGAATTGTCTAACAGTTATTATTTTTAAGACAAACAATGCCAGGATAGAATAATCATCATGGCAGAAGGGAAAATATAACAAATTCAAATTTCTTATGTCAAGGATAATTTGATGTGCATGAAAAATGGAATGCATATTGTAGACTTCCTTATTTGATACATGTTTTATTCTTGTTGAACTCATTGTTGTCAAATTATTTTACAAATTTGGGATAGAAATCAGATCGAATAATCATCTATCACTGTCATATTTTCCATATCTGGAATGAACATATCCAGCATTACTGAGCTAAAGTTGAATAATAGCTTCCAAACCTGAGTAATACTTCATTCCAAACAATTGTTACTAATAGTACAATGATTTAACTTTTGATCTTCAGAATGAATTAGACATTTCTCTTTCCCACTTAAAAAATAAAAGACTTCTGAAGTAGTCATTTGAGAACTGAATAAAGAACATGAAATGTTCTGGGGCCTTAGTGCCTATGAAAGTATTTCACTCAACTTGAAAAACTAAATCATGGCCTTTAATGCAGTGTGAATTGTCTTAAATTTTAATTCTGTACTTATATAGGGTATCATCAAACATGATGCTTAGTATTTTATTCTACTGAATTTTATGGCTTATTAAAATGATTTTTGTTATCAAGATTGATAATGACATAATGGGAGTGTTTACATAGCACTAGGTGGGTGAAAGGCACTATGGCAGTGCTCTAGCAGTAATTCATTTAGTCCCCACAACAGCCTTTTGATGCTGTCAGGTGAGGAATCTCATTTCAGGAGCGCTTGGGTGGCTCCGTCAGTTAGGCATCCCAACTCTTGCTTTTGGCTTAGGTCATAATCTCAGGGTTGTGGCTTGGGGCCCTGTGTAGCGCTCTGTGCTGAGCAGGGAGTCTGCTTGAAATACTGTCTTTCCCCCTCCCTCTGCCCCTTCCCACCTGTGAAATAAAAAATAGAATAAATCTTAAAATTTAAAAAAAAATGAAATCTCATTTCACAGGTGAGGCACATAAGGCTCAGAGAGGTTAAACAACTTGTCAAAGATCACACAGAGACTCAATAGTGGAACTGAGATTCTAACCTAGGTGACACAGAACTAGAGTCCATGCTTATATTACGATACTGCCTTGTTGATTGTGTTTTCCTGATGATCTATTTCCTACACATATGGGCATGATTCTTGACTTCTATAACAGAATAATCTCCTAATCACTCTTCTTCAGCTCTTGATTGAGCTCTTTTTAATCTTATGCCTTGAAAGGAAACCAACCCATTTTTATAATCCGAAAGCTGGGTACCAGTGCAAAATGCCACCACTGCAGGCAATTTCCAGAAAATTTCTTCAACTCTTCTATTTATCATCTTATCTTTTTCCCACCAGTTAGGTCTTGATAGATTTGACTTTTCTGATACTGTCCCCAGTTCCTTCACAGATCACAGCTTATATGCTCACTCATCTCTCATTTTTTTGCTCCTGATTTTATATATCTTATTTCTCTTGTCTTCCCCACTTTATATATATTACATGAAATTATTACACATTACACATGACTGAATAGTTTATGCTGTGGTAATGGATACACCCTGAAATTTCAGTATCTTAACAAAATAAAGGCCCTTCTCTCTCTTTCAGCTCTGCTATCAGGAGTGGGTGATCTCCAAGGTCTCCATGGTAGGAGAAGACAGGAATGACGGAGACATACTGACTCTTAACTGCTTTCACCCGAAAGTGGCACATGTAAAACTAGTCTGTGGATCCATCTTAACAAGGAGACTAGGGAACACAGGGGAGGGCGTGGAATCTCTGGAGAGCTGAATAATCTTTCCTACCATGTATTAAGACTTCAAAACATTTTGATGTATAAATTATAAAACTGCCTTTTAATGTTATCCTGAGAATGAATTTATGACCCTAAAACAACAAAACCATTATTTTAATCCAGGTTGTTGGGGATCTCTTGTTTATACCATTCTAAGATGGACAAACTGTATTGGATTATCCAAGTTTACATAACTGTTTTCCAAAGAAAAATGGAAGCAACACTTCAGTTTGGAAGCTCTTTATAAATAAGTAGAATTGTTACTATGCATATATCTTTGTATCCTCCTAAGATAATGAAGGTAGACATTTATTTTAAAAAATGTGAGGTTATTTCTTTTGAGAAGATAAATAATGTCCTTGTGGAAATTGACCATAGGAAAAAAAAAATTTTTTAACCTGGTAAAAGACAACTGTCTCATAGAATGGATCTTCTACTTGAAACTTCCTTTACATTACTTAATCTTCTCTGAATGTCTAAAATCTTCACTTAGTGGCTTTCATCCGAAGTTCTCAAATATATATGAACATTTATATTCTTGGGCTTTCAGATTAAGTGATATTATCTGTCAAATTTCTAATCCTGTTACTACATGGGATGAAACAGTGATAATGAATGCTGGAATAATAATTATGGGTTACTGACACTTGATATAAGAAGAAAATAAGTCTTAAGTTGATCAGTTATTTGCCTATATTTCCTCAAATCGAATGATCTGCTTGGAGGACAACTTTATTTGAATGGATATTTGTAGAACTCTTAGAAGAGTGACTAAGGCATAGTAAGAAAAAGATAATAAAAATCAGCTTTTAATTTTTTAGTTTTCATTTTGATTTTTGATTTGTAATATTTTAAGATGAATTTTTGATAGCGACATTATCCACGCTGGTCTTTAATTTTGGTTTTATTTATTTTATCTTTTGTGGATAGAATGTATAACCCATTAATGGAAAATGGTTTTACATGAATTTTATTGTAGTAATTACATTATCTAGTTTTATTTTATTGAGAAATTAGAGCAATGTAATTTTTGTTTCATTTTTCTATCATTTGTAGACTAAGTCTAATCTATTAATGCTTTTTAAAAGTTCGTATCAAAATATTATTGTCAAAATTGGAGAGGGTAGCAAGATTACATTTTTGCCACTAATTATGCAAATAGACTCAGCAAGAGACGGCTTATGTAAAGTCAGGCATTCCTGGGATTCACACTGACCTTCCCTCAAGAATTTCAAGGGCTGAATACAAATACCTTCACTGCCCTGAAATTTGTCCCAGTCAAATCCTCTCTTTCAAACCCTGCACAATAGAAGCCTTGGGTCCCCACCAAGTCCTTGTTTACATATTTAAGCAGATTTTCTTTCCTTTCTTTCCCTTTGAAAACTTGGCCCTGCCTTTTGGCATTCATGTTACCCGTCCCTTTGCAGAGGCTGGTGATCTTTCTGGTTGGAAGATAGTGAGGATCATAATTTGTATAGAGAATGCCAGATATACCACTAAATTATCTGGCATAAAATGACTATGGATCTTCTTCATTAACTACAACACAGAAGTAATTCTCCTTCACCAGAAAGGAAAATCTTTTTGACTATGATTTAGCAATTTCTGGATACTTAGGTTGATTAGTATCTGAAAGAATGACTGTGTGGAACACTACCATAATCAAGATTAGAGACTGCAAACTGATAGCCAGGAGGTAGGCTGTACTAGGCTAGAAGTTGTGCTTTGGCCATACCCACATGTTGGGTTTTGCCTTGATTAAATGTATTAATTGCCTACATCAAAAACAAAAAACAAAGGGGCACCTGGATGGCTCAATGGGTAGAGCATGCTACTTTTGATCTTGGGATTGTGAGTGCAAGCCCCATGTTGGGTACAGAACTCAAAAAAAATCAAACCGAACAAACAAACAAAGCAAACAAAAAAACACAACAAACAAAACCAGGATATTTTTACATGAAGATTTAAGTGTCTCTTCAAAAATCAGAAGCTCTTACAACACTGGACCTACATTGCCTACATTCAGCTGTAGGTGCTCAGGTCTGTAGTTGAGGTGGGTGTTCTCTGGGTCACAGCTCCTCTCCTGTATGTTTACATCTCTCAGTCGTCTTGTCAGACCCTTCTCATGCTGGCATGACAGACCTGCCTCTGTAGTATGGGATTTGTGACCCTCTAACCCAAGTTATTCTTGTTCTAAGTGTGTACTATTACTAATACCACCACATCAGAATCACCGGGAGTGCTCACCAAGCTTGTAGATTTCTGGGCCTCAAATTTTTGGGCCTTTCCCCGGAATCTGAATCTTTATCATGGTCAGAAATCTGCATGTGAACAAGTTCCCCAGAGGCACTTAAGGTATACCAAAATTTGCAAAACATAGAGTTCACTGGGTATTTTCTGGAGGTGCATATGTGAGTCATTTGGTGATTTCCCTTGCAAACTGCAAGGTCCAGATCCCTGACCCAATACCCCTCTCTTCAGTCTGCGTTGTTTGAATTTTTAAATGTATATATTCCATATGACTCAGAAAGAGGATTGTCCCTATAAATACAGGATTTAAATGAAGAAGATATTAAACAGATTTTTCCCTATGTGTCATCTGTTGGTACAGAAGACACATGAATTTGCTGAATTATTGGACAAACAGGATCTAGAAGAGGTGGAGTTGCTGGGCATTTCCTGTGCGTTCCTGGAACTCCTTTCATTTCCTTCTTTTTTTCCAGTCAGACTGTATTTGCGTGGTATCTTTCCCTATTGGGAAATTAGTGTGCTCACCTGTCTTATAACTTTAGAGCAAGTCTGGATTAGCTAACTGCTAAGTTTCTTAGAAGTCACAGGAGTCTTGTTTCTTTGGTCCTTTTGTTCTTTTTCCTTCGTCTAACAAGATTACATGCTAGAAAAAAACTTTGCTTCCCATGTGGAACTGGACTTTTTAAAAACTAGATATTGAAGGTCATATAATTTATTATATTTCTCTTTTCACTTGGGTTAACAAGAATTTCAAAACCCAATTTTTAACTCAAATTCAATAGTTGTATAGACCTCTATGGCTGCAGAATCTGCATTTTAGTTTCAACATTTGGAATCATTTCTTGTGATATTTTTGAACCTGATTCTGAAAATTATTTTTAATGTATTATGATTATGTGTACTAAGGTCAATTCAAAAGACTTTGAATTAAATTGGGTGCCCAAATGCAAAACACACACACACACACACACACACACACACACCAAAACCAAACCAAACCAAACCAAACCAAACCAAACCAAACCAAAACAAAACAAAACAAAACAAAAACAAGAGCAACAAAACACTAAGCTAAGAAGCCTAACTGATTTTTCTAATGAATATAAGGTTTTAGGCTAAGGTACACCATTATAATTAGTTTTAACTCATCCTTATTATTTGTTTTTTTTTTTTTTTTTGAATGTTAACTGATCACCATTTCCAACAAATAAATTTTTAAAATTGAAGTTCCATGTGTGTTGACAAACACACGTGTTCATTTAACACATACCATTATTGAGAAACAAAATATTTCCATCATCTCAGAAAGTTCCTTCATGATCTTTCCCAGTTATTCTCCAGCCCCTAGAAACAATCACTGTTTTAATTCTGTTAGAAAACAAAATTCAGGGGTGCCTGGGTGGTTCAGTCAGTTAAGCATCTGCCTTCAGCTGAGGTCATGATCCCAGGAGCCTGGGATCCAGCCCTGCATTGGGCTCCCTGCTCAGCAGGGGGGTAATCTGCTTCTCCCTCTTCCTTTGCCCCTCCTCCCTGCTTGTATTCCCTCTCTCTCTGTCCCTCTCTCTCAAATAAATAAATACATTCTAAAAAAAAAAGAAAACAATTCAACTGAGTAAATTCTAAAGATCTTATTGGCTTATTCAATGATTCATGAATCAGACAGCATTCAATCTAGCAGATAGAAAGGAGCTCTGAGGAGCTGGACAAAATGAAAGACTTTTGTAGGCAGAAAGGAGCTGGAACAAGGAAGTCATATTAGACAAAAAAAGCAGGTTGGTTACTGCAAGGGAGATAGTAGGAATCTATCAGGCAGATTACCTAACTAGTTCTGATCAGGCGATTCCTGATTGACTGTTTTAAGATTCCATTTCTGGAAGACCTTAGACTGTAATTAAGTTAGGTCTCAGTTTGGCGACATGAGCTTGGCATAAAGTTTCATTTTGGAGCTGCTGTATTGTTTTTAACAATTCCCTCCTTTTGATCAGACTCTCAGCTTAACTTAGAGATGAGATAAAAATTTAAGGCATTAGCACTACTCCCAGTGACTGCTCTGGAGTTCTTACAGGTGTTTTTTGTTTTCTTGAATCTCTGAGTGATATTCACAGGTCATGATGTATTTTTATTGAATTTCTTCATGGCATTCACAGGTCATAATGTTGGTTCACATCTGGATCCTTTTTTGATATTCTAGTCTTAGGGATATCATTTGCTTGGTGGTTAACAGTTGCAAACACACATTAAAAGCTATTAAGAGACTATAGAACACCAGGGAGATTACTATGATTATTATAATAAACAGGATAATTCCCAGTATCTGGAGTGCACTTCAGAGCCATGATTCCCAAGACCCAAGGCAGTCAGAATCAGTAAGTCAGAGGAAAACCCCAAAGAAGGAGTCACTTTCTTCACATAACTGGCCTGTTCAACGATCTCATGTATCTGAGTCTTAACTTCCCTAGAAGTGTCCATCTGAGTGCAGCAAGTGGTGTTGGCCATAGCATGAGCACCTCCCTGCTCTGCTAAAAGATAACCAGTGGCTATCCTATAATCAAGAACAATTTTGGCCAAAGAGTCTAGAGATTTTTGCTTTAGCAACAGAATCTACAATACCTTCAAGAGTTAAGGAGAGGTTGCTGTTCATAGCCTCATTTGCCAAGCGAGTAGGGATCTACTCAAGGGAAGCAAATTTTGAATCATTAATGTCCCCTGGAAATTCCTGTTTAAGTCTGTGGCTTGAGACTGGAAAGCTGACAGCGTTGGAAGCCAGTGAAATTTAAGGACCCATAGACTGCATAGGTGGTTTTATTCTGGTTACTCTCACTTTGTGTCCCTTTCTTTGCACGGAGCCTGGCTGCAAGTCTTTCAGAGGCTGGGCAATGGACCCACAGGGTTAGGGAACCTGACACAATACTGAGGAGGCTGAGTTTGTGATAGACAAACTGAAGTGTTCAAAATCAGGGGGACGTTTGTGACAGTTAGAACTATAGGATCACCAGCCTTATGGCAAATCGAACAGTCATTTGGAGGTCGGATGATTCCTGCTGGCAATAACCTGAGATATATGAACAATGGCATTATCTTTCCAGGCCAGAGCAGGGAAAAAAGTGGACAAAAGGATCATAAAGACCTTCACGGTATAAGAATTAGGAGAAGGGGGGCGCCTGGGTGGCACAGCGGTTGGGCGTCTGCCTTCGGCTCAGGGCGTGATCCCGGCGATCTGGGATCGAGCCCCACATCAGGCTCTTCTGCTGTGAGCCTGCTTCTTCCTCTCCCACTCCCCCTGCTTGTGTTCCCTCTCTCGCTGGCTGTCTCTATCTCTGTTGAATAAATAAAAAAAATCTTTAAAAAAAAAAAAAAAGAATTAGGAGAAGGATAATCAAAGAGGGAAGAAGGAATGAAAAGAAACGTTCTTGATCCAATGTTTTGGCAGTAAGCAATCTACCTTGGTGTTGGTTACTTCTCTTACTAGTCAATTTGATTTTTGCGGTCTCTGACATTTTGCATAGGACTAGGTAGAGGTGGAGTCTTCTTTAGTTGTAAAATATGCACCCAAGGTTTGACACCTAATTTGACAGGGGTGTCAGTGGTCAAGAGTACTTGGTAAGGTCCTTTCCATGAATCTCACTGTTGCAAAAGTCATTACAGTAAAATAATTACTATTTGTAAATGACAGAAGACTATGCCCATGGTTAAAGGTCTCATGAGAATTTAACATAATGAAATTGACAAAGAAATATGGTCATTTTTGTGACATACAACATGTTAAGGTCATAACTAAAATTACAACTAATGACATTATACCAGAACATATCAGATTTCTAGGAATTTCATACAATTTCTGGAACACTTATATTAAGTGTTTCCAGGGACCTTTTTCCAGGGACTCTTTGAGAAATCTCAAAGTTACTTTGAGGCCAAAAAGACTCCATTTAGCATTTGATTTTGGGAAGTTGTCAAAACATCAAAAGGTTTGAACATCTGACTAAACAGGATCAGAGACTGTTATGAAAAAAATAATTATCTATTTAACCAAAGTGACAACGGAAGATATTAAAGTCAAATACAGAAGGTTACATTGTTGTGAGCAAAACTTAACTCCAATATTGAGAAGATTGGGTTTTCTTAAGTAATCAGAGATCTGATAAAGACAATGTGAAGTACAGTAAATTATTATGCTAAAACACAAAATCTTTGCTGTCGAGGTGAATTCCTTATAAGGTAAACAAACTTTTATAATCTCTAATCAAAAGCAGACCAAAAGTCCAAGAAAGCTTTGTCCTTTGAGCAAAGAGAAAGCCAAATTCTAATTTTGCACCAGTGTACTTCAGATATTAAAACTCATTAAAACAACAACAACAACAACAGAAAACAAACTTAAATCCATTCCAATCTCAGCCAGCTTGACTACACATAAAATTCCCTCCAAAAGTTGGTTTACAACTTTTTTATATCCATTTGGATTTGGTCCTATCTTTTTTTTTTTTTTTTTAATTCTGGAACAACCATTTTATTTTCCATTACATGGCTGTTTCCTTTCACCATTATTAAGTAGTTTTAATTATATGTATCAATTAGAATTCTTAACCCTTAGGATCCTTAATTCCAAGTGAAAACTAAGAAGTAAACAATTGTGGGCTGTCTTTTACATAACCATTCTGTGGATTGACAAACCTATTAATATATTTCATAATTTCCAGAAGTATATTCTTCCTCATAGTAAATTTTTCAGTGTGACACAAAACATGTTTACTAATAGACCCAAATACCTTTGGTTCCTCTGTAAAAGGAAGACGCAGTGGATAAAACTATGTTCGGTAATTAATATTTCAGTGTTTTATGTTATTTGGAAATGATGCTAGACCTTGAATGAATATCCATCATTCAACTTATTTCAGCATAACTTTAATATTTTAAGTTGTCGGAAATTTTGGAAACTATTTAAGTAGACATACCATAAAACATAATCATTGCTGAAAAGTTCACCTAAAAACTGTTATACCATTTATATCTATCTAAATTGTTTGTTTTTAAATATTTCGATTATTCATGAAAATTTCACGAGGCATTCAAAAAAAGGTAGGGATATACTAAGGTATTTTTCTTGCTGACAAATTTTGTAACAGAGATAACAAACTTATTGAATTAGTAAGCCCAGGTAAATTTAAAGTTGTAGTTCTGCATTATAGTTAATACTGATAACTCTGAAGACATCCCTATTTTAATTAAGCCAATAAACTGAAACTAGATTTTATTTTATTTACCAAAGATTATCCCAGATCACATGAACTTGAAAACCACTGGGTTAATTTCATTACTCTGAGAGTCTGAAAATAGTCAATTTGATAAGTGCTTAGTTTTCCTTTGCCAATTAAATAGAGCTCCTTTACAAATTAATTTTGCCAATACCACCCAGAGGTAGATAACTATTACAATCTATAATGTATATACATACTTATCTAACTATAGAGACAAGCACAAACACAGACTTACAGTTTTTGTCTTAAAATTTTAGCTATGTGTCATGTACAATAATAAAAAACTCACTAGTTTACCAATGATAGTTAAATCCTAACTGTGTTTCTGGCAGTTGGAGTAAGTTAATGTTACCTGCTCAGATGACTAAAGCTTTTTGCTAATATTTGTAGAGAAGACACTTAAGATTTTCATTTGCCTATTTTCCAAAGAGCTCCCCACCTTTTTTTTTTTTTGCCTTTTGATAAGAATTGCCTCCTTGAAATTTGCATTTCAAAGAGATTAGATAAGAGCTTCTGGAGAAAACCAGGTAGAACATTTACATCTCCAAGCCACTGTGAAAGAATGCAAGTTTCTCCAAGAGGGATTTTCATTTCCTGAGACCAGAATTTTAGAATACTTAAAAGCCTTTTGAGGTGAATAGGGGAGGTCTGGGGATTGGTAAAAGGTGGACTTTGAACTGCTTCCAGAGCTGCATTTTTGTTCTTGTAAAGACACCATTTATAAGATGTGGACAGTTGTTCTTAAACCTTCATGGAATTGGGTTACAACTTGAATGGCATCATTGGCTGACCCACCCATCCAACTACATTACCTTCAGTTTGCTTCTTTAGATCAGGGAGAAGATCTCCAACTAAAACGGAAATCAAAAGATTCTCATGTTCTAGATTTAGAGCTGTTTGCCTTTGGAATGTTTTTCTTTTCCTTTGGGTATATACTTTCATGTATATGAAAGCTTAGGGATAAAGGCCTAAAACACAGTTCCTATCAAGCTCTGAATATCAGCTTCCATTTTGGCCAGCTTCTGACTACAGAGGGATGTACAAAAATCCTTTCAAATATCTTCTCAGGTTCATCCAGGACAAAGTAAATATTTTCGGCAGTATTGAACAACTCCTTGGATTCAAGATACTCAAGCACTCCAAAGAGAGTGCTAAGGATACTACCCTCCTGAGATCCAGAGCAACTCCCAAAGACAGTCCAAAGGAAAAAAAGGCAGACAATTCCCTTGAAAACTGGTAAGAGTTGGTAGATTCCAGCTGCAAATCATGTACAACCTACATTTCTATCCAGCCACATTTTTGGTGGTTGCTAAGCCAAATTCTCAGGATTCTGGGTGGAACTGTCTGCCAGCTCAAACTGACCTTCTAAGCCCTGGATTGGTACCTGGACTAACCAAGGGTTAAGGGCTGGTGATCCGTTAGTCTTTTGTCAGTCTAGACTGACCGATCAACCCTGGACTGGAAAGCCAATTAGATCAGGAGCTTGACACAAAGAGAGCGGAGCTCAGATTTGAGAAGAACTTACCCACGGCCCTTGGAAACCAGGAGAAAGAACTCGAAGGGTCTGCAGATAACAATGCCTATGTTTCTTCTTGTCCCTGAAGCTGTCAGATGTTTCCTTCAAGTCCTATCACTGCCACAAGACTGTTAAAAAACAAAATTCAAGTAAATTTGAGTACATTTTAAAGGTCTCATGGGCTTTATTCAATGATTCAAGAATTAGGCAGTGTCCAATCTAGCACATAGAAAGGTGCTCCAAGGAGCCATACAAAATGAAAGACTTGCAGGCAGAAAGGAGTGGGAACAAGGAAGTTATATTAGGCAAAAAAGCAGGTTGGTTACTGCAAGGTCACTTTCCTTTAGGGGATGGTAGGAGCCTATCAGGCAGATTCTCTATTCTACAGCTGATCAGGCAATTCCTGATTGACTGCTTCAAGATTCCATTTCTTTGAAACCTTGATCTCAGACTTCTACCCTCCAGAATTGTGAGAAAATAAATTTGTTTTTTAAGCCAAGGTGGTGGTGGAGTATAAGATTCCATTTCTGGGAGAGCCAAAACTGTAACTGAGTTCAGTTTCAGTTTGGTGATGTGGGGCTTAGCATATGCAACTCTAGTTTTTGTCCTATTGTGCTGGTTTTTAATATTCTTATCACCCTGGCTTAGTTTTGCCTGTTCTAGCTCTTCATATAGATGGAATCATAAAGTATGCACTGTTTTATATAAGGCTTCCC
The DNA here is from genome assembly GCF_024610735.1 of Ursus americanus. Taxonomy (NCBI): domain Eukaryota; kingdom Metazoa; phylum Chordata; class Mammalia; order Carnivora; family Ursidae; genus Ursus; species Ursus americanus. Next base: position 15,235,039 of record NC_142160.1, on the reverse strand, counting down.
CCCCCACTCAACAAAATGTTTTAAGAGACTCATCCATGTATTTGTAAATATCATTACGTTGCTCATTTTTATTGCTCAATAGTTTTCTATTGTATGAATAGGTCACTGATTGTCAGCTCTCCTCCTGATGAAAAACAAGTTGTGTCTAGCTTTTGGTTATTGTAACAAAAATAGAAACTGCTATGCTCATTGTTATACAAGGCTTTTGTGAATATATGATTTCATTTATCTAGATAAATATCTAAAAGTGGAAATCCTTGCTTGTAAGGTAGATGTGTTTAATTTTCTAAGAAAGTGCTAGGATTTCCAAAACAGTTCTAGTGTTTTACACTCTTGTCAGAAACATGTGAGAGTCTGGGTTGCTCCACATCTTTTCATCACCATTTAGTGTTGTCTTTTTTCATTTTGGCTCTCTAGTGGTACCAGAGTGTCATCCTGTTAATTTGAATTTTCATGGTGACAAATGATGCTGGCCACTTTTCATAGGAGTATTGTCCATTCGCGTATCTTATTTTATGAAGTGTCCATTCAATCCATTTTTCCATTTTCGTGTGTGAGGGGGAGGTTTTTTTAAACTAATGAGTTGCAGGAGTTCTTTGTATATTCCAGATTCAAGCCAGATATATGAATCATAAATATTTTCCCATCATATAGTTTATATTTTCCTCAGTGTTTTATTTCTTTTGATGACCAGTTTTTAAATTTTGATGAATTCAACTTTCATTTCTTTGCTTTATGATTAGCATTCCCTGTTTCTTCTCTAAGAAGTTTTTGCCTACCCCAACATTATACCATTAGTCTGTATGTTTTTTTTTTCCAGAAGGTTTATAGATTTAGTTTATTTTTTATATCCAAGATGCATCTTGTATTATTTTTTGTATGTGGTGTGAGGTTAAAATATATAGATATAGATATCCATTGGTTCCCAAAATAATTTGTTGAAAGACTTTCATTTCCTCATTGAATTGCTTTGGCTTCCTTGGTGAACATCATCTGGCCGTATTTATGTGGGTTTATTACCAGACTCTGTTCTTTTCTGTTCATATATTTTTTTATTCTTTTGCCAATATCATATTCCTTGGATAAATTACAATTTATCCTACCTTTTGGATAAATTTTGAAGCCATGTTTCCCTCTAATATCAATCCTTTTCCAAGATAGATTTGGCTATTCTAGGGTTTTTTTGTTGTTTTTTGTTGTTTCTGTTTTTTTGTTACATTTCCAAATAAACTGCAGAGTAAATTGGTGAATTCCTACCAAAAAAAAAAAAAATGCTGAGATTTTGCTCCAGAGTGCACTTGATTTATAAACGAAATCCTGAAAATATTGAATCTTCCGAGTTCACAAATAAGGTATCTGTTTAGACTTTCAAGCCCTTTAAAATTTCTCTCAGCAATATTTTATTTTGCAGATGTCTTTCATGCTTTTGTTAAATTTATCACTGAGTATATTTTAGCATACATTGTAAATAATATTATACTTTAATTTCATTGTACAATTGTTCATTGCTAGTATATAGAAATGCAATTGAATTTTTCTATTAACTTTGTATCCTGTGACTTTACTAAATTTATTAGCTGTAGTAGTTTTCAATATATTCTTCATGATTTTCTACATAGATAACCATGTTATCTTTAAATAAAAAAAATTTCACTTTTTTCTTTTCAATCTTAACACAATGCTTTTATATTACTTCCTTATTGTACTGACTAGGACCTCTAGTAAAATGTTCAGTAGAAGTTTGTGAGGGAAGAAATTCTTGTCTTATTCCAGATTACAGGGAGAAAGCTTTCAATATTTAACCATTAATGTTAACTATAATTAATTTATTATAGATAATGGCTATATGTTCTATATAGATGACTTATCAGTTTTAAGTTTTCTTTTATCTGCAGTTTGCTAAGTTCTTTTAAAATCATAAATGGATATTAAATTTTGCTAAATGCTTTTTCAGCACCTATATCATATGATTTTTTCCTCTAATCTGTGAATGTCATAAATTATAATTATTGATTTTTTAAGTATTAAATCAATAAATATTACATTTCTAGGATAAACTCCACTTTGCCATTATGTTTTATCCTTTTTAATATATCTTTGGATTTGATTTGCCAATATTTAATCATGGATTTTTGGGCCTATGTTCATAAAGGATGTTTGTCTGTAATTTTCTTTTCTGATAATGTTCTTGTCTTTTGTATCAGAAATTATGCTGCTGTCATAAAATGAGTTGCTAAGTGTTTTCTCTTCTTTTTCTTCTGGCCTTATTCCTTCTCTAAATTTGTGATAGAATTCACCAGTGAACCTATCTGAGTTTTGTGAAGTTTTTAAATTCCCAAATTCAGTTTATTTAATCCATACAGATCTATTCTGATAATCTATTCTTTTTTTTTTAAAGGATTTTATTTATTTGAGAGAAAGAGAGTGAGCAAACATGAGCAGGGGGGAGGGGCAGAGGGAAAGGGAAAAGCAGACTCCCACCCAGCAGAGAGTCCCACGTGGGGCTCCATTGCAGGACCCCGGGATCAAGACCTGAGTGGAAGGCAAGTAGACACTTACTACCTGAACCACCCAGGCACCCCAGTAAATAATTTTCTTTCTTGATTTTTCTTTCTTTCTTTCTTTCTTTTTTTTTTTTTTTTTTTAAGATTTTATTTATTTATTTGAAAGAGAGTGAGAGAGCAGGAGCATGAGGGGTGTAGGGGCAGAGGGAGAGGGACAAGCACACTCCCTGTTGAGCAGGGAACCACAAGGGGGCTGGATCCCAGGACTCTGAGATATGACTTGAGCCAAAGGCAGATGCTTAACCAACTGAGCCACCCAGGCACTGGTGTAAATTGATTTTTCAAAAAAATATTTCTATTTCATCAAAATTGCTAAATTTATTAGCATAAAGTGCTCAGAGTATTTTTTATAATCTTTTAAAGGTCTGTAGAATCTATAGTTACGTTTCATTTAATGTTGGTGTTGGAAATCTGTGCTTTTCTTTTCTCTTTTCCTTGCTGAATATTATGGAGAATTTTATCAATTTTATTAGTCTTTTTAAGGAACCAATTGTTGACCTTATTGATTTTCTATATTATTTGTTTGTTTATAATTTAATGGTTGTCTTTTATTTTTAATTAGAGATATAAGTTTCCCTCTAAAGATGCTTTAGTTACACTAGATGCTTCGGCTCCATCAGTTGTATTATTTTCATAGCTTCTGTCGTTATCACAGATATTTTCCGGGATTTCTCGATAAAATATTTCACTCTCTGGCTTTAATTGTAGCATTGATATTAAAAACACATAATATGGTAATGCTTCCAAGGCATAGGCAAACAGCTCTTTTAAAATAATTTGAAACACTTATGATGTGGAGAACAAAGGCAAAAGAAAAAAAAATTAAACTTACAATTTACAGCCCATTGACAAGTACTTGAGATAGGCCATGACCTTCAATATTAATATTTTGCTAGAGGCAAAAAGCAACCTTAGGTTGACATTAGCCCAACCTCCAGGATCCTGTAAAAATTCCTTTGGAAACTTTCTTTATCCCTATACTCCCTCTCCCCCAAGATATATGTTAACAATCATCCTCCAAGCTTATGGTTAACTGATATATATATCTGAAGGGTCTCATAACTAAGGTTTTACTAGATAGCAGTAAATGACCTTTTCCTAATAACAGCTAGCCTCTCAAGATCCTGGAAACCTTGCTTTCGAATTCCTTAGAGACTTACACTATCTTTAACCCCCTCCCAACTTGAAAGTATATAATCAGCCACCCCTTACAACCTCAGTGCAGCTTTTTCTGCCCCTGGGTCCTGTCCCTGTGCTTTAATAAAACCACCCTTTTTGCACCCAAGACATCTCAAGAATGTTTTCTTGACCATTTGCTCCCGAGCCTCAACATTTCACACCAACTTAGTATATTTTTCTGATGAAGAAGATGTCATTGTGAGAAAACAATCATGTTTTTCAGCCTAATTAAAAAGAAAACTGTGTATTTGAAAATAGCAAGTCACTAAGTTACATGCAAACTTCTTGAACTATTATAATTTTTCCTGGCAACCTGGCAGCTCTCCATTAACCTAGGATCCAATCTTCAAAGGGAGAGAGTAAAATACGAAGTCAAAATTAATTTAGAGTCTGTCATCTTCTAATGTTGGTCAAATCTTTGATTAGATTCTCCTATGATCAGTCTTCTTAAAACATTAAGATATTTTTATTTCAAATGGCTCAAACTGAAATGTGGGCACTTTTTGATTTCAAACTTTTCCTTCCAAGTATTTCATAGTATTGCTCAACACTGTGAGACTCAATGCTCAATTGTAGAGCAAACAGGAACATGTTTGATGAAGCCAAAGTGATTTCTTGTACTGCTATTTGAGAACTCCTCACCGAAGGTATTAACTACTCTCTTCCACCTCTCTGCACTTTAGAGCTTATCTATTTGATCATTTAAATGTAAATCTCTCAATAGGAGCAACCAGTCCCTTTTTAGTGAGCACCAACAGAATTAAGGCCAGTGGTAAAGAATATGTCCTTGCATCTCAACGGAAGTGTTCCAAGTTCTCCATTTCTCTCTCTTCTCTTCCTTATCTCCCCTTCTCTTCTTCTTCCTTCAACTAGATTTCTATTTCTTAAATGGAGAAGAGTGCACTTTCTTGGAGAGAATATACATATGGAAAAAAGGCACACATAAGTTTTCATTTTTTGCATAATTGAGTTGGGACATGGATGGAATGTAATGTTAAAGGCCATGGGATGGCTTTAGTAACAGACAGTACCACCGCTCAGATCGTGCCATGAAGACCAGGAAAAATGGATAATATGTGGCAGTTATGCAGTTACCACTGGGGATGCCAGAAGTTGAACCAAGTGTATTTGGGAGAGTAAGAAAGGGACATTCAAACTGAAGTAGCGTTCATTCAAACTGAAGTAAGGAAAAACCTAGAAGTCATTGGAGGTATGTTAAAAAAGAAAGAAAAGAAAAGAAAAGAAAAGAAAAGAAAAGAAAAGAAAAGAAAAGAAAAGAAAAAAGGTGGTTAATTTAAGAAAAACTATGAGCAACAGATCTGAGGAAGAAATCTGAGAGGAGGAAATACTAATAGCTAATAAACATAAGAAAAGATGCTTACAGACAAAAGACATAAGGACAATGCATATTTAAATGATGTATCATTTCATACCCATTAGATTAGCAAAAAGTAAAATGCCTAAAAGTAAAGCATTGATGAGAATGTGGACTCTCACATACTTCTGGTGGGAGTGTAAAATAATACAATTACTTTGTAAAGCAATTTTGCTGCACTTATTTTGTTGGAAACTTTCTGGTTATCCCTCCTGATCCACTCTCTTTGCCCAGGCTTTCATCCTATGAGGCTGACCCTATATGGAACGTCTCCCAGGTCCTTTGGCTTTTGGTTGGGTTCAACTGAAAACTGGAGGATGAGAGGGAAGCGAGTTTGTGGTATTTATTTTCTTGCCCCTCTCGCATGTATTTGTTGTACTCTATCCCTTACACCACAGATCTCGTCATAGAACTCTCTCCATGGAGTTACATTTTTTAAATCCTTAAAACTGTTTCCTCCCTTTGCTACTTAAGACTTAAGAGTAGTGCTAGCTAGCTGCTCTTGCTAATTCCAGAGTATTGTGCTATTTCCTATGTCTCTAAACCTTGATAACGCATATTATATAGTTTTTATTACATTCCCCTTAAAATGTCCACCTTGAATGTGTCATCTGATTTTTGCTATGATCCCAAGGACATCCTTGGTGAAGCTGAATAGGTATATATCTATGATTCAGCAATGATGATTATTTGGTATATATATCCTCAAGATACTCTTGTGCATTTGCTCAATCTGATATACATTAATATTTATTGAAACATTGTAATAGTAAAAAATCAAAAACAATGGAAGTGTCTAAAAACAGAATGACTCAATACATTGAAGTATAATAATACAATGTAGCATTATTCAGCAGTGAAATAAGAAAAAAAGTAGAGTCAATGTACCAACATAGAGACAATGCACCAATGAGTATAAAACTCAGAAGCATAATTTCCAGTGGGTAAAGTAAGTTTGAGAGGTATATGGATAGAAAGAAGCCATGTATATAAAGATTAATACCTCTGTAATGACATTTTTTGTTTAACAAATATATATGTGTATATATATATATATTTTTTTTTTCTTAAACATATATAGGAAGAAAAACATAGGAACATGATAGGAATACAAACATGCATCAGAATGATAAACCCCAAATTTAGGAAAGTGGTTAGCTCTAAGGGAAGAGGAACGGGATTGTTTAGACATCTGCAGAGGTCTTCCGTTCAGTTGAAATTGTAATGTTTTATTTTTTGAGATGGTAGAGGATGCATGAGTTATTTGTCGTTTGTTTGACCCCATAGAAAATGTTACTGCAGACCTCTAAAATCCTGCTTAATCATCTAAGGATAAGGCCATCTGGTGATATCCTATATGCCCTTTTGTAACATTTGTGCAGTTTTGGTTAGAGTGGAAATCCTTCATCTCTTAGCTATTTGTTCTGGACATTAAACTTGGGAAGAACAAGTATGGATTTAAGTGAGAGCCCTGCTGCCAACTTCTTGCTTGACTCCAGCTGGGGACATTTTTACTGTTGCATAAGACATGATATCAAGAGACTACGATAAGGGCACTCCATGAGGACAAACATCTCCACTGCTCTCATCTTTCAGGATAATGCCCTTGCATTCATTATAGGATTATTACGGCAATGACGGGAATTTGAAAAATTCTGCAATATGAAGAAGAGATATAAATTCTACATAAACTTTGTCCGAATGTATTCTTTAAGCTATCATGTGGCATCTCCCAAGACACAAATCGGTTCCATGAGATCCTTAAGTTTTCCTAAGATTTGATTTTTTTTTTTTTTTTTTTTTACCATGTTAACCAAGAGATTCTGGGGAGGGATGGGGTATCTTCAAGGTGTTAACAATTAGCATATTATGTCACATAATAAAATGTTAATTCTTATTGGTAGCATTGGAATATATGTATAGCTTGCCTGAGTTTGAGTCCTTACTCTGCTAATTACTAGCTGTAAGATCTTAAGTAAGTTACTGAACTTCTCTGTGCCTCATTTGCCAAGTGGAAAAAATAACACCAACATCATAGTGTTGCTGTGAGGGTTATATAAGCATTTAAACGGAAGTCTTGTTGTGCAACCACCATGTAATTCAGAAATTGCACTCCTAGGCACTTATCCCAGAGAAATAGCAGCTTAGGTTTACACTAAAACCTATACACAAATGTTCATAGAAACTTTATCCATAATAGCCCCAAATTAAAACAATCTTGTTATTATTTCGGTATGGTGAGGACAACAGATCAGGAGATGACTACCACTGAAAAGACAGTTTATTACTCACACTTCCCAAGAGGAGGCATACTTTGCCCTGAAGTTTTGCCTTGCAGGCGCAGCATCGGATCCTATTTGCAGGACGACCCCCCTGCACCTGGGAGGATAGTCAGGTGGTTAGGCAGTCGAGTGACCCCAGGCCTGGTGAACTGGCTTACACTGCGCATGCACGCTCCGTGGTTCCGAGCCCGGGACGGCCAACAGTTCCAAGGCCATGAAAAGCAGGATCACTGGTTAGGCTCTTGAAGACCCCAAGGATCTGACTAATTCCAAGCCATAATCTCACCAGTGGAGCCTATTCACCCCGAAGGCAGATCTGGGGAGAACTTGAACATCTTGCCTCCGCTAGGAAGGGCGGGGCTGCCGAGGGGAAGCCTCCTTTTAAGAGACATCTGTGAGCGCTTGTTGATCAGCAGCGCTGGCGCCTGCTGTGAGCCTGGAGCAGGAGGGTACACTGCGCATGCGGTACCGCTCTCTGGCGCGAAGGGGATTATGGACCAGCGGGGACTCGTACCTCGTCGCCCCCGGGTCAGAAGAGCCTGGGTCACCGTTGCGGGCCCTTGAGGGAAGGCAGGCATCTGCCAAGGTCCGAGACCGCAACTGCACAAAGCCTTCTCTTCCCCATGAAGCCAGGTATCGCAGGAACTCTGAAACTTTGCTTGTTGGGACTGGTGTCTTGGAATGAGAGGCACTGGGAGCCCTGGTTCCTGTAGAACGCTAGATTGGCAGCGTGACCAAATGGTGACTGCCTGTCGCCACTTTTGCTGCAGCAGTAGGATCCCATCGTATTTCTGCGGGTGGGGGCCCTCCAACAGGAAGATATCCAGGTAGTTTGGCTGGACTGTGGACCCAGAGGCCTGGAGAGCCCCAGCTGACCAAGGCCTGCGGAATGAGTGAGTACTTTGCGTGCCTGTGCTGTGCGGTTCAGGGTAGCCAGTGATCTGGGACAGTTCAAAGGTCATGAGAGGCCAGATCATTGGCTCAGGCTTCCCAGGGTTCCTTATGAGGCAGAGGACGTGGGAGGAAAACGAACAAATCTTTGTGGTAGTTCTTGCAGGAAGGAACAGGAAAGGCAGCGCAAAGGTGATAAACCTGTACCATGGAATACTTCCCAGTAACAAAAAGCAAGAAACTGTGGATGCATGAATAGTTTGGGTGAATCATGCTTACACACAGGATGGGGTGGTGGTGATGGGATGTGTATGGCTATAAAAGGGCAACTCTTGTGATAAAAAGACACTGTACCTTGCCTATATCAATGTCAATATCCTAGTTGTGACATCATACTATATAGTTTTGCAAGATATTACCATTGTGAGAACATCTGAGTAATGGGTATAGGATCTCTATTATTTCTTACAACTGCCTGTGCATGAACAGTGATCTCAAAATAAGAGGTAATTAAAAATAAAAGCCTGGCACATAAAGCTCATCAAATATTAGTTATTTATTACTATTATTATTATTATTTTAAGATTTTATTTATTTATTTATTTGACAGAGACTACACACAAGTAGACAAATTTAAATTTTATTGTTAGGAAAATTCATATTTTATTTTTATGTATATCAATTTTCTTTTTTTAAAGATTGTATTTATTTATTTGACAGAGAGCATGCAAGAACACAAGCAAGGGGGAGCAGCAGAGGGAGAGGGAGAAGCAGGCTCCCTGCTGAGCAGAGAACCTGATATGGGTCTCGATCCTAGGACCCTGGGATCATGACCTGAGCCGAAGGCAGATGCTTAACCAACTGAGACATGCAGGTACCCCCAAATATTAGTTATTTTTAATAGTACTTGCTTTATGATACTAGTAAATTTGTTACTGAATGAATTAGAATCAATTGAATCATTATTTCAAACATTAATTTAGCAATATTTACTGATGCTTACACATGTAAGGTCCCTCATGATAGGGTTATAAAGACAAGACTCCTGCTCTTATGTTACTCTAATACAAAGAAGAAAAGAAAAGGGGTGCCTGGATGGCGTAGTCGGTTATGCCTCTGCCTTCCTCTCAGGTTGTGATTCCAGGGTCCTGGGTTCTAGCTGCATCAGACTCTCTGCTGAGTGGGGAGCCTGCTTCTCCTTCTCCCTCTGCCCCCCTCCCCATGCTCACTCTCTTGCTCTCTCTCAAATAAATAAATAAATAAAATCTTAAAAAAAAAAAAAGATGAAAAGAGGGATGTGATAATTATTACAGTAGGAAACATAGTGGAATAGTTTAAAGCAAGGTTTAGAGCCAGGAAGATCTGTTGAATCCTGTTTAAGTTCCTACGTGCATTTTCTCAAACAAGTTACTTAACTCCTTGTTTATTTCTGTTGCTTTGTCTGTGAAATAAATGACAATGAAAATAATGTCTCCTTTTAATATTTTTTAAGTTTAAATGAGATAATATAGTACTTCAACTTGTAATGAATATTGCATTTATGACTTGGCTCTGTAGGAGAAACTGGGGATCCAACACGGCTTAAGAAAATGATGTCATTCTTCATGAAGTCTTGTGGGGTCTTTGAACACTCAGAATTGCTAAGGAATTGAATGTTTTCACTGCAAGGTTTTGGGCTTTTTTTTTTTTTTTTTAAGATTTTTATTTATTCATTTGACAGAGATAGAGACAGCCAGCGAGAGAGGGAACACAAGCAGGGGGAGTGGGAGATGAAGAAGCAGGCTCACAGTGGAGGAGCCTGATGTGGGGCTCGATCCCATAACGCTGGGATCACGCCCTGAGCTGAAGGCAGACGCTTAACCGCTGTGCCACCCAGGCGCCCCTGGGCTTTTTTTGGACTCAAAAACAGTGATACATCTCAATTTTGATAAATGCAAGCACCTAATGTTTGCTACTATATATGCTATATAATGTTTTTTTTCTGTATATTACTAAAAATGTGTGTATAAACTGAAGTATATACTTCTGTTATAACTTCATTTTAGTGTACATTTGATCTTTATAGGCAGCAGGTCATATGCAATCACTTACTTAGCAATGATCAATAAATAGCCTGCAAATGAGAGAAAGATATAAAATATATGGAGACAGAAATTATTTCTTTCTGAAAAAGCTTTTTGAAGGAAGTAGAATTTGAGCTGGAGTTTAAAAGAATAGATAATATTCTAAGCATCATTCAGATCACATCAATTGAAGAAATTAAGCACATGTCATGTCGTCAAAATAAAGGGCTTTATTCATTAAAAAAAAGAATATTGTTTTTCTTAAAGATAAAACAATTTGAAATGAATGGGGAAAATTGAAGACATTCTTCATACTTTCACTTGTTTTACCTATAAATGGTACCCTAAAAATCTGCATGCAGTGTTGGCTTCTGAGACTAAAATTTATTAATATATTCGGCTGCGTTGAGTTTTCTTTGATATGAATATACTGAAGGTATACAATAATTTTCTCTAAACACATTGTATGAACTATTGTACTGCTCAGTGATGATGCAATGGTCTTTAAGGTCAAGGCAGCAAGCACTAATGCCAGCCACTTTATTTTACTCAGTAGTATTTCACAGCAAATAACAGTTCAATCAGTGTTTATCTTTATCCATTATAAGATTGGAGGCTGATTGTATCTTTGCTCTGAAGCAATTCTGGTAACTGTTAATTCCCCCAAAAAGCTTCAGAATTTGTGTGAAGTATTATGCAAAATGATTGGAAGGCATGTTAATTATTAAACCTGGAAGGTAGTTATAATTTCTTCTTGAGAATTAATGCTCTTCTCATGAGCTTTACAGTTAACATTACCCAGAGTCTGAGTTCTTCCTCGTTCAAAACACAAGAATGCTTTGAAGGTATGTTTAAAGTTCTATCTCCCCGAACTCTTTACTTTCCTTTTATATATCACTTGTATTTATAGAATATTTATTGTATGTCCTCTTGTATTTATTGAAGGGTATAATGCAGTTTATAACAAGTTGAAAACCAAGGCTGCTCTAAAATTCTCGACACACTAGATACAAAAGAAGTGTGTCACAGAGGAACGTAGGAACCTAGAGGGGAGGGGAAGATTTGAGGATCTGACAATAGATGAGTTCCCCCGAAGGGATGACCACCACCCAGTTCAACACTCAGTTACCAGTTCTGCATGTGGCTTGGCCTTCTGGAGTTTCTGATAAAGATGATGAGAAATGATTATTTTCAGCTTTGCTGTAATACAAAAATCTATTAAATATCAGATACAAACACAGAAGTCCTTTGAATCAACCGTTTTTTTTCCCCCTCACTTGGTGTGTGATTTGCTTGAGTCTTTTTTAAATCAAATTTATACTAAAAAACAAAAAAAAAGATGTTTCTTCTTCTTGGAAAACATTTTTGGAAACAGTTTTTGTCCCTGGTAATAAGTTTTTGTATTCAGTCAGTTGCTTAAAAATAGAAGGTGAATAACTGTTTTCTTAGCAGATATCTATTTAAAGCTACTTAGAAGACTTAGAAATTATGGCATTATATATACTTACTGTACCTTATTACAGCAAGTTGTTTCTGGTTTTTAAATTAGTTTAATTGACATCTATTTAGGTAGTTTAAAAAACAGACACATCATTTAGAAGACGTTCTGTTATAATTATTAAGAAGTATGTTATTTATTTACATTATGCGAACTATATGGGCTGTCCTGATATATTATGAGATATGTTTTAGGGATTGTTTTATTCAAAACTTTATTTATTTAAAATCTTTAATACAAATAAAGAAGTAGAAAGTGAATTTCTCTGAGACTTAATTGAACACCTGGGACTTGTGGAATGCTGAGAACAGACTTAAGGTTAAGAACATGAAAATTGTAAGCCTGCCGCTTACATTTGCTGTTGATCTATTATTTAAAATATTTCTGTAACAGCTGCATTCTCCTTACCCGACATGGCCAGGAAGGGTGCTGTATTCATATGTAAGTGAACCCCTACGTGTGACAAAGTGTGAAAAGAGAATTCACAAAGCTTCCTTCATATTACAGAAACATCTTTTCTCCTTATTTGAAAGAAGAGAAACTTCTCTCTGTTAAGTCTGAAATATCACAAAGCTCTGTTTTACCTTTAAGTTACAGTTTTAAAATACCATCATCATAATTAATAATAAAAATAAAGATCCACTGCTCATCCTGGCTAATGGATGCAAATATATTATTTTTAATTTAAAAACAAGCAACAAGTGAACAAACAAAAAATAAGCCCCTCACCCTGAGGTAAGCATTTTTGTACATATTTTATGAACGAGGAAACTGAGACTAAGAAAATTTAAGTAGTTTGTACAAAATCACATGCTGAGTATTAAAGCTCTGAATCCAAAGCCCACGCCCAGCCCACGAGGTCTGTTGTCTGTCCCTTCGGAGTCCTTGGAAAAATTGTGGAACTCTTTCCGTTTTCTCAAACCAGAACCTAAATACGTCTTGTGCTTCATTGTCACACTGTTGATGAAGTGGCTTTCACACGCAGAAGGATGGCAGAGTGGCTACCCAGCCAGGTGGGGTCTGATTACCACCTGTTCAGTTCAGGCGATGGATGGAAAGGTTGGAATGATTGGACTGGTAGAAACCTGGGCCCCCTTTCTTATCTGCAGTCCTATTGTTTCAGATCATTTACATTCATGGAGCACTTCAGGACTCATCTCAGCAAACTGCCAGGGCTCTGCTGTGGGAATCTCCTTGGTCTGCAGGCACAGATGAAGCCCCTTGAAGATGGCTGCTGCCCCAGGTAGGAAGTTGACCCAAGTGAGTTCCTTGACTCTTGAGACAAGAGCTTGGTTATAAGAGGAAAGAGTGTTCTGAGACTTGAAACAGAGGAAGGAGAAAGTGAGTGAAATTGGATTTAAATGGAAATCTGATGTTCATTTGAATTTGTTCCAGTTATGCTTGGAATGCCTGATGCATTTGAATTTTCAAGTTTAGAACAGTATTATGTGAAAATGCCTCGATAATTCCAGAAAAGAATATGTCTAAGGGGAATGAGGAAGGAAAGGTGTCTTTTATTACTTTCAGCTTTTCCTTAAATCCATTTAATTATAACAGCAGCTTACATCTTTAATAGTTTTCCAGGGCACTTTGTGATATGTAACTTTATTTTATTCTCACAATAGATCTTCATTGTAGGCAACACATCTAGCATTTTCTCCACTTTGTTGACAATAAAACTAAAAGGCAGAAAGATTATATAAATCTATTATTACTAATATTACTGGTGGTAAGTTAGGTAAACAACAAAGTTGATTATTTTTAAGAAGTATGTCTGTGTCTATATCTATATTTGTCTATGACTATGCCCATTTTATTTTAACTTTAAACATGGAAAATGTACATTTGAGTAGGGCTAAGGTCATGTTTTTGGTGATTGAAATTTCTTATGATTTATTTCTCTTTCATAAATTAGCTCCATATTGAATCATCTGTAATTTCCAGAGATTTTTTAGGTCGGGGGTGGAGTTAAGCACTTAAAAGCATTTTTTAAAGCAATGAGTGCAGTTCCTTCTATAGTTTCATGTTTTACTTAAAAATATTGTATTAACAAATCTGGCATCTTTTTTTTTTTTTTTTGAGCAATTTGCCTTTACTGAGTCTTACTAAATACTTCAATGGTATTTTCATAGTGACGCACTCTATTTTCATATCCATAGTCTATTGGCATATGAATATTTAATGAAGTTGTATAATTATAACAAATGCAATGGACATAAACAGATTTGGCAACAAACACAACTGATTCTTTCTTAACCATACAATAGAATTGGGGGAGGGGGAAAGTGCGTGGTACATTTGTGAGTAGTCTGCTAGCTGTGAGCATTCAATATGCCAAAAAATATAGATGTTTTTAGAGATGGAAAGACAAGCCTCCATTTATTTTGATTATACATAGTTGAGAGAAGAGCCATTGAGAAGAAGTAATCTTGAAGGTAGGCAAATGCTTAGTTAAAGTCTATTGGTCATAATATCTACTCAACCAGTATTTATTAAGTATGTGTCAGATATACAATTCTAGGAACTGGATACACTCTACTCTTATAAAACAGAGTTCATAGTTGAGGGAGAAGGACATTAAGCAAATTAAACATGCAGGATGGCAATGAATCTATGGAAAAGATAGTGTGGGGTTTGTGATAGAGACTGATTTTTAAGGCCTCTCTAAGAATTGCTGTTTCAGTAAAGATGTGAAAGAGCGGGGAGCGCAGTGAACTTACATTGTCATGGTGTGAACACAAACAAAATGCAATGCAGTTCAAAGGAGACAAGTTTTCTTTAGCTAAGTCTGGGGATGGGTAGACCCTGGCGGGCGGGGAGCAACAGGTGCAAAGGTTCCGACGTGAAATTCTGGGATATTTGAGGGAGGGAAGGGAGACCAGCTTGTCTGAAGCAGGATGGAAGGTGGGAAATTGGACCGGAAAAATAATGAGGGGGAAGAGTAGGAGTGCTGTTACAAAGAGTCATCTGATCTCTTTTTAGGCCTTTGGCTTTTACTCTGAGTACAACAGAAAGACATCGGGTGATTTGAGTAGATAGGGGGTATGATCTGACAGGTGACAGATCATTCTGTGTGCTCACTTGAGGGTATTCCAAAGAAACCCAAGAAGGAAAATAGACCAGTTAGTAGACTTCTGCCAAAGTCCATGTGAGAGAGGCCATGGTGGTATCTACAATTTCAAGCAGTGGAATTAGCAGTGGTGGTGGAAAATTGTTTATATTATTGTTAAAAATAAAACAACAGCCTCAAAATGGAGTTGCTTATGCTCACCCTCCAATCTCCAAACCAGGACCTAACTGCATAACAGTTTCGGCTCTCTTAGAAAGGGAAACTTAAATCAGGAATCACCTGATCAGCCCTGGTTAGATAATATGCCTGATAGACCCCTGCCATCCTGTAAAGGAAAGTGACCTTCCAACAACCGACCTTTTTTTTTTTTTTTGGTCTAATATAACTTCCTTGTACCAGTTCCCTTCTGCCTATAACAGTTTTCCATTTTGTACAGCTCCTTGGAGTTCCTTTCTGTCTGTTAAACTGGATGCTACAAGATTCATAAATTGTTGAATAAAAGCAATAAGATATTTAGAATTTACTTAGTTTTGTTTTTTTAACATTAAAAATTTTCAAGATAGCAGAAAGATGAAGACCAAAAAATAAAAAATAATAAAAATATTTAACAGGTGAGTATTATCTAAATGATGTTGTGTCCCTATAGTGAATACTATATATATGCATATAATATGTAAGAAAAACATATAATGGCATATTTAGTCATGATATGTGGCACTGTTAAGTAAATGTAGTAGGTTATAAAATAGACAAAATATATTTTAACAAATAGAAAATACAAATCTATGCTATTTGTACATACAATGCAAAAAAAAGATAGGAAACATATACAATATACACATGGACTATGACTGTTTTTAAATGTTCTTAGTGTTGCTCTTCTTCATTTAATTTTTTTCTACAGTGGATATGCTTAGTGATATTAGCTCATTTATTCCTTTGTTCAATCAGTATTTATTTATTTATATATTTACTTATTTATTTATTTTTTAGTAGGGACTAAATTTAAAATTCTGCCCTTGGCTTTGAAAAAGATTTAAAGATGAATAAGACATAGTTCTTGTCATGAGTCATTGCAATTTTATAGGTGGAGAGAAAAAGACATCCCAGCGCACATATTGATACGCCAAAAAAATATACCACTGCAACTAGAGAAGCACAAACAAAATACTGTGAGGGGTTATGAGGTGACAAACATTTAGCTGTTGGTGGCATTTGAGTTGAGCTATGAAAAATCAGGGAGATGTTTTGACAATTTGTGGAATGGCCTTCTCAGCTGAGAGAATAGAATTAGCAGAATTATAGAGGCAAGGATGTAGATAATGTGCCTGAGAAAATAAATTCTGTATGGCTAAAGTGTAAAGGAAGTAAATTACTGTAGTATGAGGAGGTATATATATATATAAAAGTATGTATGTATAGCATAAAGAAGTATGTAGATATAGAATAGAATCAGACATGAAGTATGAACGAAATGTGACAGGAAATTATTGGTCATTGAAGAGGTATGTGTGTGTGTGTGTGTGTGTGTGCATGCTTATGGATGACGCACATTTGCATAAAATGCACTTAACCTCCATAAATTTCTCTTTATATATTAGCTAAAATCTATATTCAGGTTACTTGGATTGTTAATTTTAGACTTACGCCACAAAATTGATACCTCTTGAGAAGAAAGATACCTTTATGACTTCCCTCTCTTCCAGAAATATTTACTCATTTATTTTGAGGTCTACTAATACAAGTGTACTGTAAAAACCTATTTGTGGATTGAAACTTTTACTCTAGTCCCTCATGCACTGAATTTCTTCTGAGTAGCAGCCGGGAGAATCTCGTTTATTATATGTGAAGTTTATTTGGAAGAATGAAAAGAATTGTTGCCCTCCAGAAGAACTTGGTAGTGACGTCTATGGAGAGGTGCTGGGCATCTCCTTTAAATTCCGTGTGACTTAGGGCTATGGAACGGAGCCAAAGCCAGCATCCCGGCTGCCCTTTGTCACACTGCTGCCCGTTTGTAAGTTTGCATTAGTCACCAGCACTTGGAGGGTCTGATTACTTACTTGTGAACATTTGCTCTTGGCTCTAAACTGGTAAATAAACAAAGGCTCTGCATGAGAGAGCAATGGCATTTTGGTAATTCTAGGGGAAAAAAAGTCAATTTGAACACTTGATTATAAAGAGAGGAAACCAAGATGTTACATTTTGCAGTCGTTTGCCCCCCCCCCCATTTGTAACCGACAGATTGGATTTAACACATGGAAACTGGAAGACTACTTGTCTTTAAAAAACGGTCTAATTACATTTGAAACTTAAGGGAAATAGAAGATTCCAGGATATTTTTGTTTTGAATTTGAAATTGGGGACAGCGCATGCACAGTTGTTTGTTTTCACACTTTATGGGAATGAATCACACCATGTCGACCGTGAGATTTAATTATGTATTTAGCAGAGAAGCTGGAGATGTGCCAGCGCAATAGCTAAGCTGCTGGAATAGCCTGTGCACAGCCCCTTCCAGTTTCTAGACACTGTGAACCTTTCCTAATAGCACGTTTAACATAGGAGGTGGAATTGTGTTGATGAGATGCATCAAATCTCCGTGGAATGCTTTTGCTAGGAAACAAAATGCTGATGTCAAAAGAAGGACATGTTTGTAGCGGGGAGCAAAGCTGCTGAACCTCTGGGCATAGGGTCTATCTTTAATTGAAGCAATTCGAGCAAAACATGTCATCTCTGCCTGCTCCCATTGTTCTCTTCGTCTAGAGGTTGGTGCATGATCTCCCTCCATCCTAAACTTTCACATACGCACAGAACTTAACAAATATTTAGAGCCTGGGGACCAAGGAGTGAAATAAAACTTGAACTGTTTTACTGAAAAATTTACTATTTTTTAATGAGTTTTCTTTAATAGTCATTTTAGGACTGGATTGGCTGAGAAAATTCCTAGGTTAATATAGGTTCAAAGATTTTTTTTTACCTGGTAACAGCTGACTATGTTAACTTATTTATGAGGGATTCATGAAGGGCACTTACATAAACTAAAAACAAAGAGGCAAAGCTTGATTTTGCCATAAAAGTTATTTCCTTTTAAATGTGTCTGATCCAGTGTTTTCTTTCTCAGGTTCTTGAAGGTAGCTAGGACAAGACCAGAGTTGCTTTTTGTTCTTAATATGTCAAAAGCCTAATAGAAGTCCTACATTTTTTAGCATGAGAGAGCTCTACGGTTAATGAAATATACTTTTTTTCTTGTTTGCTATAATCGTATCACCCTGGCTAATTGACTGTGGATGATTACGTAGTGTTTTATTGTCCATGGTGGAAAATAATAAAAAAACTTTCATGATAAAAAAAATCTGGGATACAAAGACATACCTCTAACATTTATATGGTTATGATTATTGTTGTCTACATTTTTTTTCTTCTCCATAAATGGGGATGTGAATTCTACACAGAAGCAACATAATGACTTTGGGCATAGAGTGAGAAGTGAAGAACACAGGTTCTTCTGCTTTGTGGTCAGTTCTCTTTGAAAACAATATTTGGTCTTTTGATCCTTGGTTCCTCTGTCTAAAGCTATTGAATTCTCCTGTAGTCTAGGTTATTGCTTATGGAGCTTGTTGAAATTTGATCTCCATGAGTCTTCCAGTAGGCAATGGTACAGATAATGTTTTAATAAGATGACTAATGAAACATATTTTAGATAACTTCCAGTGAATAGAGTGGAATTGCTTTTGATTGGGAACGATGCATTCTTTGTGCTGGTGATGCTAAATGGGCACCTCAAAGACTAAGATTGGCCAAGTAGGGCTGTTAGGTGATTGGTTAAATTATATAGATAGGACCCCTGCTGATACTGGACTATAAGAAAGTTACTCAAAGGGATGCCCATGTGGCTCAGTCTGTTAAGTGTCTGCCTTCGGCTCAGGTCATGATCCCAGAGTCCTGGGATCAAGTCCCACATCGGGCTTCTTGCTCAGTGGGGAGCCTGCTTCTCCCTCTGCCTGCCACTCCCCTGCTTGTGCTCTCTCTTGCTCTCTCTCTCTCTAGAAAATAAATAAATAAAATCTTTAAAAAAAGTCACTCAAAGATGAATCTTTGAAAATATGTAAAATTAGTTAAAAAAAAGTCCAAGAAAGTCATTCATGACCACGGAAAGAAATATGCCTCTATGGTTGATAGGCAGGGCAGCAGCACTCAGCCATGAACCCCTTTAAAGAACCCCCTGCCTTAGCTGACACATCAAAGGTCATGGCCTTTTCTAGGGCTGGACATGAGGGGGGTGTAGGAGGGGGACACTTACAAAGGCCTGACCTCTCATCCCTACTTGGGACAGCTTCCAAATCAATTCTGTCTTTAGAATTTCCCCAGAATTCAGCTGAGGCTTTCATTGAAACCACGTCACAGCTCAGCTTCTCCCTCTGCTCGGCCCTATCTTTTTTCTTTCTCTTCTGTAGATGTTGGCCACAAAGGATCCCCCAACAGCCTCCTGCACACTACTCCCTTCTGAGTCAGTTTCCCAAGAAACCTAACCTGCAGCAGCCTCCATGTGTACAAATGAAAGGGCTAATCCTGGCTGCTTTTATGTCTCATGTATACAGTCTGGGGCCTGTAGTGTAGCCTGCCTTGGGAGGTGCGGTAACCAGCCTATCTCCTTATACTTAGCCTGGGTTGTGCTTTTGACTATATCTAGCCGTGTATGTTAAATCAACCGCAGTGGTCATAACAAACCCTAAGACATTCATGTATTCCATTTCAACTACCTTGGGGAAGATTCCCTCTCCACCCCCTGCCTTCCGTATATTTAGATTCAAAGCATGTGAGATGATTTCTACTGAACTCAAGCCGTGACCAAAATCCAACAGCATCATCATGGTCTTGCTGGCTAAGAGGCCTACTTTGGGTATCTGAATTCACGCATAAATAGTGTTATACACCTATTCTGTTTTCCAGAAGATATTTCTTTGGATCCCAGATGTTGAAAGCATCATCATGTTAGGAGCCAGGAAATATTTTGTCATTTCTGTTATGTGCGAAGAATAATATTTAAAATATTTCCCTGAATTTGTTATTTTTCCATCTTGCTTTGCAATTTCTATCATTTGTAAGCTTAAGTTGGTTTCTCTATGTATGTTTTCAGTGTGCCTGATTAAACCTGTTATTGTGGTTTTATTTTGACACTTTTGGTGTCAATTTTCAGGAAACACCTGTCTAAAGAACAACGCAGAGCTCATCCTACAGGAGCGAGCCAGCCATCTCTGCCAGGAGTAGTAGAATTCTAGCATCTGTGTGTTCAGGCCAAATGGTGCCTGCATCAGTTTGCATTAATTTACTTATTGTTCACATTGGAGGAAACTCATGATATAAAGATATGTTTACCAGGAGACCATTTTTGCCAAACCAAAACCAATTTCAAAGTGTTCCTGGAATCTTTATTGATTATTCGGTCAGAACCTCCTCTCAGTGTAGCAGATCTCCCATTATACCTTTAAGATCACTGACACAAAACTTGGTTAGCCATGACTCTAGCTAATAAGTGATGTGTTGCATAACGTGAAAAGATAACACACTTCTTCAAGTATCTTTTCTTAGTTGGCTGTGATTTGTAAATATTGGAGAAAATGAGCTTTTATCTTTGGAAAAGATCCATCTTCATAAGTATTTTTTCTCTGTTTTCTTGGGATAAAACATGTTTACCTTTAGATTAAGAAAATTATAATAATAGGTGATTTAGAATCTATATATTCAAGTGTCCACACAATGTTCCATGTCTTTATTTTTCAGTGAGTGAACTAAAAGCCAAATTCTGAGGACATTTCCTGCTGTGATGATGGGAAGCTTGATTTCTTTCTTCTTTTGTTGGAGTTGTTCTCCCTTCCCTGAGTTGGGACATGAATCTGGGACCTTTTGCAGAGATAAAGTATCAGAAAGGAGGCCCTTCATCTTTCATCATGGGACATCTGTGTCCTGGACTTTGTATCCCCTCCAGATTCATGTGTTGAAGCCATAACCCCCAGTGTGATGGCATGGGAGGGGGAATCTTTGAGAGATAATTTGGTTTGGATTAGGGTGGGGCCCCCATGATGAGAATGATGTTCTTATAAAAAGAGGAGGAGAGACCAGAGCTGTGAGGATATGTCGGTATCTCCAGTCCAGGAAGAGAATCTCTCATTTGGAACTGTTTCTGCTGGCACTTTACTCTTGGCCTTCACAGCCTCCAAAAGTATGAGAAGTAGTTATCTGTTGTTCAAGCCACTCAGTCTATGGTATTTTGTTATACCAGCTCTAACTGACTAATACAATCTGTCTGCATTGATGGCTGCTGAGATGTTCCTTAATCCTGTCCACATGGCCTCTTCACAGGTGGCATGTTTCTCCTCTTTCTGGGAATCTCTGCCAGGCTGTCTGTGGTCTCATTTATTTGAAGCATCATGCAATACCTCTGTCGAATTTCGTCACCTCTTTCTGAGCAGCACACAGGTTCTCTCACTCTTTTTTTAAAGATTTTATTGATTTACTTGAGAGAGAGAGAGCACACACACAATCTAGGGGAGAGGCAGAGGGAGAAGCAGCCTCCCCACGGAGCCCGATTTGGGGCTCTATCCCAGGACCCCAGCATCATGACCTGAGTCGAAGGCAGACACTTAACTGATGGAACCACCCAAGCATCCCGCTTCTCTTACTCTTGAGACCTATATGCTTACTCTACTTTTCCTGGGTTCACTGCCTCTATTCCTAACACTTCAGATTCCTTTATACTGTATGCGTCTGAGAGGAAAAATTTAGACTTATAGGTAGGCAATTTCTATATCCACTGTTCCTTGAGACTCAGAAATCCTATAACTTCCTCAAGAGAAATTCCTTTAATTAATAATAGTAGTAGCAGTAATAGTAATAATAAGATTCCTGTGGGGGGATCACGTAGATTTTAATATCTCAAAATATTTTCGCCCACAAATCTTAGCAGCCATTTATTGACAAGATTTTCATTGTAGACAGGTAAATAAAGGGGGAAGCAGGGGCCTTGTGCAGAGTTTTGGACTAGTCAGCAGAGAGAAATTCTGATTTCAGTGCAAGTGTAGCAGGCTTCGATACCAGTGATCAAAGATGGTTTGTGCCGGCAATAACATGATACAACGATGCTCAGTCATGGGGAACCAAAGGTCTTTCTCCTAATACCTATGTTTAAGTCCTGACTAGCTGTGAGATCCGGGCATGCCACTTAACCTCTCTGTCTTTCAGTTTTCTAATCTGTAAAATGGGGCAATTTTAAAGTACTTAAAACAGTTTCTGACACATATTCTTGTTGCTGAAGGGATTGTCATGGCAATGATTGTTGAAGAAAATGCCAGTACTGTTAGAAATGTAGGTCACCTCTCATCCCCTCCCCCATGGCAGGAAGGAAGGAATAATGGGGAGGGGAAATATTGAATTGACAGCGTATTTATCTAGATAGAATGGAATTAAAAGCAGAAGGAACTAAATTTACTTTGAATTGGTAAGATTAAGTTTCCTGACATCAGAGGAAATGGGTGTCTGTAAATCCATTTTTAACAAGTGGGTCAAAGTGTCTATAAATTCATATCTTGCTATGATAATTAGATAATTACCTTTTAAAAATAACATGTGGTTTATAATGCATCAGACACAAATGCAGAATTTATTGGTAAGAACTAATTGATTCTAATTAGTTTGATACCTAATTTGGTTTTATGTTTCTCTCCACATTTTACCTTCAAATTGAAGACTCTTTACCTTAACAGCTCATACAGCATAATCTGTTAAACATTTCTGGAGAAAGAAATATATCATTCCCTTGGAAGTTATTCATTCCAATCATAAAATGCCACAGGCTTTCTCCTCCCCCCCATGTCACCCTGCCCCCATTCAGAATTCTATAGGGGAAGAAATGGTAGGGAGATGAAAGTCCTTTAAGACTTCTCCTTTTTAGAAATGAGACTCTCTTTTCCCTAATTTAATTAAAATAAACATGACTTGAGAAAGAACAAGAACTACCTGAAGGTTTAATTCTAGTTTCTCTCCATCTGTCAGACCCATATTTTCTGAAATGACCTAGCAGCTGTGTGGCAGAGACACCCTACACTAATGTTCTCTTTTGTACTTGTGTAAGACTCAAGTTTTAGTAAATATTTCAGTATTTTATTTATATCAGATACAGTCACTTTTTAAAAATGCCATTGAAATTTCTGCAGTTTCCATCGAAGGTGGCATATTGGCCATTGAAGTGAGTTCTCTAGCTGTATCGTTGACCTGCGAGAAGATTTGGGAGCATCTTCTGGTTCAGAACTAAGTATCAAATCGTATGAGGAGAATCACTTGTCAGTAACTCTGAGCGAGCCATGGTCTGCCACGCAGAGGAGAGGCCAGCACATATTTTGTATGTTCTTAACAAAAAAGATAATGTATTTATTAGGCAAAGCAAAAGTAATGTGATGATGGCAACCTGGACATGAAGTGGTGCTTCATTCATCATTCATTCATTCAGGCAGTCCTTTACCTATTTACTGAGCACCTATTATTCTAGGCACCCTTGGAGGAGTAGGGGGAACTTGTTTAGATGCAGATCTTGCTCTCAAGCACATTAATGCTTGGAGAATCCCTTCGTAGGGATGATGTCACGTATGTCACCTGAGAAGAAGTAGCCAGAGGGTTACTCCTTATAGAGAGTGAGAGGGGAGGGTGTGTGGTTCTTTAAGCTTCCGTGGAAGAGTTTTAAATCTGACCCTTGAAGAATAGATGAAATTTCACCATGCATCTCCCTATATGTATATTTTAGGGGAGGAATACTATGGGTGCATTCAAAGGAGGCAGGAAGGTAGAGGGCATATTCAGGAGGAGTGAGTGGTACAAATGAAGTAAAAGATAATTAAAAAAATAATATTTATTGTAGTTGATAATAGTTTATGAAGGAGCTTTCACATTCAAGAGTGATTCTTAAAACTTCTCTGGGAATATACAAATAGCTAAGAAGAGCGTGGTAGCGTAGCCAGAGATGGCCAGCTACGGGATGTAAATCTCTTTGAAGCCTGACATTTTTTTCCTAATAATTCATACGAAGTTTGCATTTTATTCCATAATACATTTGCTTTTAATATAAACAATGTCTTAAATTGTTTTTGGGAAGGTGCCACTAGCCTGTGGCTGCACATACCCCTCGGCAGAGTGAGTATCTTATAGCCCTAGGTGTACGTGCTCTGAGTTTGAGCAGCATGGGGACGTACTTGTTCAGATATGAGTAGTAGAAAAGGAATATTAACACCACATTGTGGCCGGCCTTGAGCAAGCAGTTCTAGGCTAACCCACTTGGAAGAAATTCTTTAGGTAATGGGGAAATGATAGAAGGTTTTAAAACAGAGAAGTCACAAGGTTTGAGTTTACTTTGGACAAGTAGGATTGGCTTGTTAGCAATATTTATGATAGATTAGAGGGAAGAAAAAGGAATGAAGAAGGCCAGTTAGTAGCTGCCAAAGAAATTCAGGGTAGTGGCAGAGAGAAGGTAACAGAAGAGAAGAAATTTAACATAGACCTTCAAGAGATGGAATTTGAAAATTGATTGGATATTGGTAGACAATGGTGAGAAAGAAGCATACTTTTCTTTGGTAACTGTGAGTTGGACCGTCCAAAGGTCCATTAAAAGACATAGGAAATATGAGAGCCAGTGGAGCAAAACTGTAAGTAGAGGGTGATAAGTTCCGCTTGAAACCACAAAATTTGAGGCAGCCAGGAGTCATTCTGGAGTCTGTCCTACAGAAGCATGGGCAATTTAAAGAAAAAAATCTCCATTTATCTCATTAAGGATTCATGTATTTCCAATAAAATCTTAGACATAGTTAATAATGTTTTATCAACATTTCAAAGATATTTATATGTTAGTATAGTTATTTAATAAAGTTTTATTACTAATAAAATGAATTTTAAAAATTAATAGTAGAGATTTAGGGTCACTGGGAATAAAATAAACTTTAAATTCCAGTTAATGCATACAACATATTTTGGTGTAGAGAAGTATGGTAAGAGATCAATAAAGTACTTTCAAGGATAACATATATTTTATTAGAATAAAATTATATGAGAGAAGTAAAATGAAAATATGAGTTCAAGAAGACAAGGAAAAGGTAAAATTCCAAATGGTAAAGAGTAACATGTTCATGTAGGTTTAAAATAGATTGTGACATATATAGTTTCCGTTGGATACACTGAAAATTGATGAGAGCTTTATTTTAAAGTATCAATATTTACAATATTCTGGAAATTGTATGCTTTCAGTTATTTAATCTTATAATGAAAAATTTTGGATATGAACTTAGAAAATGTAGGAGTGGTACATAGTTATTCAAAATTATTTTAGGAAATACACGAGCAAAAAAAAAAATTTGAAGAGCACTACTCTGGCATATTGTCTCATAGTTATTCTGGAATCATCTCGTTGGATGCTGCTCCTCTGAATTTGTGTTTCTTCCTGCTGGTCTTTACTCTGTGTAGACAATAGTGTCTTACCTTGTGGCCAGTGTCAGCATGAGGCATGTGGCCTGCAAGAATGTCCCCAGGAATGAAGTATTGCTAACCCTTTTGAGGCTTCTGGGCTGGGGGGGGGGGGAGGTGGTTCAGATAAATACTAAAAATCTACAAGTCTTCATCTGGGGTCAGAATCCTGTTTCATCCTAGCTGTGTGGCCTTGGGCAAGTCACCCAGCTTCTCTGGACCTCATCTATAAATAACTGATGGAGTTGCTGTGTGGTTAAGTAAGATTATGTTTGAAAATTACTTTGCACTGTTTGATACACAAAAAGAACTAAAGAAATAGTAGTTATTCTCAGGACACCCAGTCCCTTCCAGAGCAGGTGAGTTTATAGAGTTATATCACTTATTCTGCTCTCCTTTTCTCTTTTAAGCAAAACAAATCTTTCATCAAGTAATAACTCAAGCAATAAAGTGACAGTAGAATATTAAAATAGGTATTTGTGATGTGTTCTGCTGTCTACCAACAATTAAGCACCTTTTTGATTACTAGGGTATTTCTCTGCTTGTGAGTCAGTGCCCTTCGGTAGAAGCCAGAAAATATCCTAGCAGGTGGGATATGAGGATGTTCCTATGGCTTTACAGATCACATGCATTTACCAAATATTGGGGTTGGGAGGTGAGTAGTATGAATCTACTTTCAAGAGGAAGGTTTGGCGAGGCATGAAGCATTTGTGGCCAGTTTCAAATATCTGGTGTAGAAGTGATGCCGGTGCTGGGACCACGGTAATGGCAGTGGAGTCATGTTCACGGCAGCTCTATAAATTTCAGAATCCAGTTCATGATGGCAGCTCTATCACATGATCGTAAGACTGGTTCTGGACAATTTATACCTCTTTCCTGGAAGTCTAGCTCCTAATCTGAAACTCTACCCTTCTCATCTGTCCTGCGAACTTAATATCCTTTCAACAAACTTCTTTGTCTGCCTACCCAGCATACACTTTTTGGACTGAAGCGAATGTGCAGTAGATGGTTTTATAGGACAGGCTTCTAAAGCAATCAGCACCTATGTTCTAACATCCAACAACAACTTAACCTTCCTCGGACTGTTTCAGAATCTCCTTTTATATAGCACTGCATCCTTCACACATAGTTCCAGCTTGTTGATGTCTGCAGGGCTCTAAGCTGTGTGCTGTATAAGGAGTTACATTCATTCTTACGGTCTTTTATATCAGGAGTTCTCAACCGTGTATCTTCTCCAACACATTGGACCAATATGAAATCATACCCATCATAGCAGCGATGTTGATTGAGTGGGACTGGTATTGGAGTGGTGGGGGAGGGTACTGCAAACTGGGGAAACTGGGGTGAGTGGGAACATCCAGTAGATGAATGTTATTTGAAAAAGCCCAGAGCAAAATCTGATTTACTATTGTTTACCCCTTACCCTGTCCCTTTAATTCTAACATCACTAATCTGGAGTTGAATTGTGTTTTGAAAAGCTAATCAAAATGACAGTCCCTACCTAGATAATAGTGAATAATTTTTGCATCCCCTTTTCATAGGTAGATGTAGGAAAAAAAATATGATGGCATCCAGGAACGTGAGTCCCTGAGATTGACTTTGTCCTATAATCCATCCATCCTTGGAAAGTACATGAAACAAAACTTGTAAAAAAAAAAAAAAAAAAAAAAAAAGTCTGAGTATTTTGATTAGCAGATATGAAAGTTGCATTGTGTACAACATTTTTTTTGTGTGTATTTTTAAGGGGTACAATATTTGATGTAGTCCATCTTTTGGTCTCCTCTTTGCTTTTTCATTAATCAGAATATTACTAGTGCCACATGTTGCATATACCTTTTAAAAAGACTTCTTCAGTTGCACTGATAAATGTTTTATATATTTATATATATATAAATATATAAATTTTTATATAAATATATATAAACACATTTTATATTTATAAAGTATTTAATATATAATATATATAATTTAATATATAAAGTATAATAAAATTTATATAAATATATATTTATATAAATGTAATATATATATAATATATATTTTATATAAATATATAAAATTTGCTGTGGGTGCTAATTAATAAATAAATACACTGCAGCCTCTTTCTGAAAGCTGAGGGCGGAGTAAATGAGTCCTGCTATTTCAGAGGCCTTCAGATTTTATGTCTAATACTCAAGATTTCAAACTTGGATATTACATTAACCTTAGATATGCTAGTAATCAGTGTGGCCAGACAGCTGTCTCCTGATTACATATCTGAGAAGATAAATATGGTATTTATGCCAATCAAAGTCAACTGCAATTCACTTGTTGACTAGTCTCAAGCTTAATAGAGGGTTCTGCAAACAGAAGAAACTTAGGGGATGTCAGCTGGAAATGAAAAAATTATTTACCCCCCAGCCATCTTCAGGCTAAAGATGCACAATCCCTCAATACATTCGTTAAATGTGAGAAAGCCTGCAAAAACTTGGCAGGTTTACTGATATGTCATAACTTATGTAAGAATTGTCTGGTCTATGAAAAAAAAAAAAAACCTCTCTCTCTCTTTTTTTTAATTGTGAAAACAATGTCACAACATTCCAGGGAGTTTGGCAAATAGAGGGGAAGATATCAATCATAATCCCAACACACAAACATTAAACCAAGTACAACATTTGTGGGTTTTATTCTTTTTGTTTTTCATTCACATGGTAAGCTTCCCATTGTTGCAATCATGATGTACTCATAACAACTTTGTTCCTTCTTAGTAAAGTCAGCATAGGAAGGATTTTTTATTTGTGGCCATGTTGCCTATAATTAGCCATTTAAAAAAGTTGTGTGGTCTTCAATCGGGTGGATATACTGTAATTGATTGAATCAATCTCTTACCTGTGGTCGCTGGATTTACTTTTAGATGTTTTGAATTATGAAATGTGTTTCCATGAACTTTTTGTATCACTGTGCTTTCCATTTTTGGGGTAACTTCAAGATAAATTACCTGCTTATAGGGGAATCACAACTGTAAGTGCGGATGCAAGTCAGCCTTCTTAGTGGCAGGAAGCAGAGGGAATCCTGAAGTGATTGTAGGTCATTTGCTGAGAGGAGAGCAGAGTATGCCTGAAATAGCTACTGGTAGGAATGAAAGAAAATTGACAAGTAATGATAGCTGTCATTTTCTTTTGGGCCCTCGCTATGTGCTTGCTGATGTGGTAAGTGTTTTATGTGCACTGTCGCATAATAGTTGTATAATTTTTCACTAACCCTCTGCAGCACCAGTTTAGGCAGAGTAAAATGTCGATATTCAAGCCTGGATGTTTGCCAGATGGTACAAGGGAAAGGTGATGATGAAAGGAAGTTGAGGATCTAGCATGAGAGATGTTGAGGGGAGATCATACATCTCAGCTAGATAGAATGGTAGAAGAATGTGCACATTTAAAATGCTGTGCGATGCTAAGGACAGATTCTTGCACCAAAGCACTGGCTGTGTGGACCATAAATAAAAGGACAATTTCTTCAGACAACCTTTGTATTAACAGAAGAGACCTGACTTGGCCTTGCTGGTTTATTACCCTGCTAGGTAGGCAGCCCACTCTTTTTAGATAAACTCTCAAGTTGGAAAGCTAAGTGGAAAAATAAATTGAGTTAGAATGTTTTGACTGGTCTTCTTAGGAGTGGCCATGTAATCGTCTTTGGCATCATGGCCCCTGATGATGGATGGGCCTATTGCACACTGTTACTCCACAGTCTTTAGGGCCAGCCTGCTTGAGAGAGATCTTGCATCTGTCACTTACCAGCTGGTAACTTCAGCCAGTGTGTCTCTGCCCTTAGTTCGCTCACCTGTAAAATGGGGATGCTAATGATACACACCTCATGAGATTGCTGTATCAAGGCACTTAGAGAAGCGAAGTTTGGGCTGGCCATCATCGCATGTTTATTATAATAACTTCCACTATTTAGGATTCTTAAGTGCTAGCAATATGACAGGTACTTTATTACTTCAGCTCATTTAAGTCTCACAAAAAAGTTCTGCATTTTACAGATGAAGACACTGAGGCTTAATAAAAGTAAGTCATTTGCCTAATGTCATCCCAATTTATAAATACCAGGGGTGGGTTTCAAATCCAAGACTGCTTGAACCCAAAGTCTTAGACAGCTTTCTTGAGAACACTACAGTGTTTTGTTTTCTGTCTCTAACTCTGTTTAAAAATAAAAAAATTGGGTTTGTTTGGAGAGCTATAGCAGATAGTAGTGGCTCATCCATATTCCCTCAAATTTCTCTACTGTTTCCTGCCCCTCAGCCCTGTTATGTTTTCCTTCACTACATCTGATACCGGTGTCTCTTTGGTAGAGGGCTGCCTTCAGGCTACTGAAGTCACTGGTATATCCATAGGCTCATTCAAATCCTAAAATAAACAGAATCACCAGGAGGGCTTGTTAAAAACAGATTGCTGGCCCTTTTTCCAGAATCTGTGATTTTAGAGGTCTGGGGTGGGTTCCTAGAATTTCCATTTCTAAAGAGTTCCCAGATCTGGGAATGACACCTTTGAGAACCACTGTCTTAGAGTCTCCATTTTAATTAATTATAAGTGCTCAGCAGTACTGTGAAAGCAAACATTGTTGTGGCTTATCGAAGAATAAAAAAAGAAGCCAGTTAAAAAATTGTAAGATAAACAGAATACTCTCTTTTGATTTACCTTTGTCTAGTATCTCTGTTCTCCTCCCTTTATCATTTTCACGTTGATTTAAATGTTTCTTTAAGTTGGTTTTTGCCTTTTAACCTAAGTGCATTTTGAATTCATGAGTCCAGTCCATTCTCTTAATGTTTTTTCTTTCATCTTTTCCTACATTTTTGATGTTTTCAGTTGCTCGTTTCATTTTCCTTCTTTTCAATTATTGTTGGTTTGATCAAGATATTGTTCATTCAAATTTTCTGCATTTAATTTGGAGGGCTTACTGTATGTTTTCATTCCAGTTATGGTCACCACCCTCTCCTTGCTCTCCTAACAATGTGCAGATGACTGTACTGTAAATGAAAGTTCTGCACAGTGCACAGACTTCCCTCTAGACCCACTGTATCTCCCCAGGGCCAGGCTCTAGTACCCTGCCCCTCGAGACTCGTCCCTCCTTACCTCTCCTCCTCCAGCCCTGTAATATCTTTGGAATACCTCCACCTTTCTTTCTCCATCCACCTTCAAGTCCTAGGGTTTGCAAAAATAGTTTCAGAATTTCAGAAATGATGTTGTGCACTTCCACATGGGAGTGGCAGTAGAAGAAATATGGAAGCAGTGGGTCCCTTGGCTTTCATTAAATCTCAGCAGTGAGACTTTTCTTCTTCTTCCTCCTCCCTTAATTAAAGGTTCATGCTCTGCAGGTGACTACCTTGAGCTTTACTGTCTCAAAGGAGCTTAGCCGTGGCTGTGGGATGTTCTCAGAGGCTTACTAACAGCAGCAGAGATAGGAAAAGTTCCCAACCATAGAAACTTCCAGGAGCCTGGCTATTGTTCCACCTATTTCTGTGCCTGTTTGGAAAGCTAGCTGAAAAAAAAAAAAAAGAAAAACAGGGTGAGCAAACCATTTATATAGATATCAGACATCAAATGCTGTATTTTATTTTAAGAAGGTAAAAAATTTCCAGTGGTGTGTGTCAGAGCTCACAGCAGCCTGAACACCCTCTGTTACACCCTGACACCTCGCCACCTCTGCTTCTTGGTGTCTCTGTAGTTGGTCCTTGATCCCCGAGGCTTCCTGAAGACCTCAGAGTCCTTGACAAAGCACAGTCACCGGTCTGGTTGCACCTAAATGAGCATGTTACACAGCCAGAGCGTGCTGCCCCCTAGTCAAGTAAGGGTTGCTGTCAAGGGGATACTGGATTCACTTTTTGTCAGTTTGTTTCTGAGCTCTGTGGTCAGGTTACATCATTGTCTTCACTGAACGTAGCGAGGTGTGCCCTCTCGTCTCAGAGAGGTACCACAATATTTGCTTGTGCAATTTTGTCCTGTTTCCTAATATTTTTTTTTAACATTTCAATTTGAAGGGTTTGCTGACTCTGCCACCATCTTCTTCTATTAGACATCCTTGAGGTGTGTCTCTGACACTATGAAATGGGGTTTGTTGAGTGTAAGGTTTATGAATATGAAAAGCAGGAAATTTGCATGATTGTAGTACATTCTTCATTGAACTTCTCTTTTGTTTGAGCCTACAGCCTGTATCAGTGTATGAAACAATTAATGAACCCCAATTGTTGAAAAAAGGGTGAAATAAAAAAAAAAGAATAAGTGGGACTGTAACTTACCTAAATGTTTTATAGTTTAGCAACCAGTCTATTTGTGAAATACTGTATCAACATCAACATAGTTTTAAGATTTCAGTTGTCATCTCTTTTGGAATTTTGGACATTAATTCATTAGTTTGAGAATTAAAAAAAGAACAAACTTTAAAGTTTCCTTTAGAAAAACAAGAGAATCTTAAAAAAATTTTTTTTAAAGATTTTATTTATTTCAGAGAGAGGGGGCAAGCATGGGGGGGTGGGAGGAAGGACAGAGGGAGAAGCAGGCTCCCTGCTGAGCAGAGAGCCCATGAAGGGCTATATCCCAGGACCCTGAGATCATGACCTGAGCCAAAGGCAGATGCTTAACCGACTGAGCCACCCAGGTGCCCCAGAAACTTTTGATTATAGTTTTCCTTTTCTAAATATGAAGTGTTTCCAAAGACATGAGGCCCACAACATTGAGTTTTAAGCTTACCCTGATGAGATGAGGTAAGATATAGAAATTTGAGAAGAAACAAATGATGCTACATGTCCCTTTAATGTGAATGGAGGGAATGTGAACCAGGTTTTTGTGAGGCTCAGAAATGATGGGCGTGCAACATCTTTTCTGCTTTATTTTTTTTTTAAACTCTTTCCAAAACTATTAAGTACTATATAAATCTAAAGCACACTTTCATTTCTCCAATATTTGTCCAAGATCAGCTTTTCAATTTCAAATGACGTATGTACTCCCGTGGGAACACATTCAGAATGAATTTGCAATTAATTACTAATTTGACCACAGCAATCAATGAAAACACCCAAATTTGAATATTTCAGAAAAACAAAAAAAGCCTTGTTCCTTATCTAATATTTTCACAGACCTAAACACACAGGCCCTTGACAAGGGTGGAGTTATGGCTACATGCCCTGGACAAATGCTTTTGACTAATCGCCATATGCGTAGGTATCCCTGTAGCTTTCCCCAAATCCTACCTCACGTTCCGCGTGACATCCTCTGCTTGAAGTCCATCTACAGCCTACACATTTGCTAGCTTTAGAAAGAACAGCCACCTGTTCTCTTTTCCCTGAAGGTCTATTTCTTCATTATTACATACCCCAACAAAGCAAGAGAGTTGAGCCAACTCTAAATGTGTGATGGGACTCGAAAAAGACAATATGCCGAGGGCAGGCCAGGAATTTGGATTTTTATCTTTAATTCACACAATGGTTGTTCTTGATCATTTGAACTGAGGAGGAGGTTATCAAATTGAGAAGGGATGGGGCATACCTGGCATTTCTACTGAAGCCACGAAGAGACAGAGGTTGGAGATATTTTAATCTTGTTCTATCTCCGAGGCTTCATGACCTTTGAGAGTAAACATGTGACTCAGCCCAGAACAAAAAGGAAAAAAAAACAAAAGAGCAAAAAACTCTTAAGGGGGTAGAGATTGTAGTTAGCCTAAAGCATTTTGGTTTTCCTTAATAGTACACTTCAGTTCTCAAAACTAGTTTTTTCTAAAAAAGAAGAAAAACAAACACCACTGAAACCTCCTTATGACCTGCCAGATAAACTTCCTTACGTTTTTTAATATTACACTTTCCTATAGATTATATGCTGAGAGTGGAAGACAGGAAACCTCC
The DNA here is from genome assembly GCF_024610735.1 of Ursus americanus. Lineage (NCBI taxonomy): Eukaryota > Metazoa > Chordata > Mammalia > Carnivora > Ursidae > Ursus > Ursus americanus. The sequence continues at coordinate 15,201,750 of NC_142160.1, read as the reverse complement.
TTTGACTTATTACTTTTAATAAAGTGATTGTCTATAGTAGGCACATGATTTGACACCAGAATTTTATTTCTTGTTTGATTAACTCTCAAGGATTATGATTTGAACAGCTATCAGGCTATGGTCAAAACTTGAAATACTCTCTAAATGCATTTTTTAAAAATTTATCTCATCAGAAGGAAAAAAGAAGTCCGATAACATGTATATGTAAAAAGGATTATCTAAAATTTAAGTAATATCACATCTACACTGTGGCACTTGTCCTAAAAATGTTCCAAAATATATATTTTTTTCTGTATCTCTCTCCAAATGTAAAATTTAGACATTCTTTTTCATTTCTATGTTGTAAATTGATTATATGCAAATCTCACTTAAAAGGTGATATAAGACATATTGGGACATCAGATAGGAATGTGACTGTCATCCAAATCCTAGGTCTTTTTCTTATTGACACCCTGAAATAACCCCACGTTCACCCCAGATAGTCAAAGTAGACTTATCAGAGAAATGCAGAAATTGAAAATTTTTAAATGAGCATCAGATTGGGCAGACAATATTGGTTTCCTAACCAACAGTCATTCCCTTTTTAGTGAACAGAATGCCAATTATGTTGCAAGAGTGATCAGAGAATGAGAATTGTGTTCCCAGAAGGCCAGCCCCTCTGTAACTTCAGGAGGTGAACGGTTGACTGGTCTGGGCCAAGCAGTCATCCTTTGCCAGTATTTGTGATAGAGATGGGGGTATGACACATTTTCACAAGACATGAGACGAGACTTTCCGGATAGTTTCAGGGACTTCTGGGAAAGTTCTTGCTTTGATGGAAAGAGAGGGACCTGGGAGAAGAACTGCCCCTCCCCTACTTTTTCTCTTTTGGACATTGTCATTTAAGGATGTGTTGCTCAGAGTGGTAGTAGTTATTTGGGGAGCATTAAAGAGAAACTTGGAGGGTAAAAGCCCATTGTGGGGATGGCAGCACAGAGCATGGGAACCACAGAATCCTCTGGCCACCATTCTGCTGAGTTAACCTGAGCTGCCTAAGTTTGTACTTCTTTTTATGAAATAATCACTGTACTGATTGTTTAAGCTACTAGTCATTGTTTTTCTCTGTTGCTTACAAACAAAAAGTATCCTCATGGACGAATAAGCATCCTTTTTTGCTAGTTCGCCCAACTTGAGTTTTCCATTTTTCATTTGTTAGGGCTACTGAATGGTTTCTATTGTGAATTTTAAATTTTGACTCTGGATTCAACATGGAAGAGGAGATTTCAGTAGATGTCCTTGGGGTCCTATAGTATGTGTTTACATTTGTTTCTGCAGGTTTCACAGTGGGCCAGCTTTTATAGTAACTCAGAATCCTGCATTTCCTAAAGGTAGTGTTCATTCAAACCCACACTTGCTGCTTAGTGTGGGCACCCTGATAGAAATGCAGACTCTTGAGCCCTACCAAATCAGGACCTGAATTTTATTGAGATTCCTGAGTGATTTGTATCCAGTTTGAGAAGCTCTGTAGTAAAGGAATCTTCCTGGGATTCTAATTTCTAACAGATGAGTCTATTTTTACCCATGGCCCTAAGAAGAAAGAAGCATCCAGCTTCCTTCTTCAAGCAGGTAGGAGGGAGACTTCTCAATTCCCTATTTCAGAAACAGAAACAGGGTTGCCCTTTGTCCTTTGCAGCTCATCCCCTGCAGTGAACCAGTGCCCTGGTCATCCTCCCCAGGTGGGCTTTGAAACCTCAATTTCTACACTCCCCTAAACACCTTAGCTTTGCCAAACAAAATAATCTGCTTCTGTGGTCTCTCTTCATTTCCGGTAGCTTTCTTGATGTCGATATTTTTTAGGTTTTTTAAGTGGATGAGTTTGTTAGCCTTTACACATTTTTGGAAGAGTAGAGGATCTTTTTCTGCTCTCTTGGACTGCTCTATTGATGGGAAATCTCAATTCCAAAGTGCTTTAGTTTAGTGAACTTGTGGGAAGTAGGAAAAGTAAGCATAAGATATTAGAGAAAGACCGTAGCTTTTATTTAATTTTGATAAAATAATGGAGTAATATAGGCTTAATTATAGCTGTTAGTAAAACTGACGTGCATAGAAGTACTGTTAAATTAACAGTAGGAAAAGGGAGAGAAGACATGAAAAGAAAGCTGACTAAGCTGACAAGATTAATGGAAGGTAAGTAAGGGAAACTAATGATAAAATGTGTTAAATAATAAGCAAATGTGTTAAATAGTTAAATAGGATGGAGTGAATAATTCCTCGTATGTTAGTTATATCAGCAAATTTGCATGTATTTCTATATCAAATAATCAGAATGGTGTAAAAAAAGCAAAGAAAATTCAATATTTTGCTGTTTTTAAGAAAGACACCTAAAGCAAAGTGTCAGATAAAGGTAGAAAATATTGATAGAGATGTAACAGGCAAATGCAGAAGTAAAAAGAGAGCAAGGAAGGAAAGAGAATTCAGACAAAGCAGAATTCAAGGTTAAAATCATTAAAGAGGACTGCAGAAATAGACTTTAGGCAGGCCTTGCATTTGGTTCGGCTGACGGATGATACACCTGGGAAACTGCTCTTCGCTCTACTTAGCTCTTCCTAAATACTGAGGGATATGCTAAAGGCTGTCTTGTACCAGTTTTTTTGTATCTGGTGAGTAGGCAGGAAGGGAGCCAGATTTTTTAAGCCATGGCAAAGGAAAACTTCTCTCTTAAAAAAACACAGAGAAATTCTCACTCCATGCAGGTGATACTCATAGCAACTTTAGGTCCCTTTGGGGACATGAGGACCTTGGAGATTGGGGGTCATGCTGTAGTTGATCCTGCTTCACATCACTGTCTCCATAAATTTCATTCTTTTTGCCATCAGAGGTATTTTACACCCTCTCATTCTGTCTGATGGAATCTTTCAGTCAGTTGCACCACCAGCTCACTTGCCTTAAAAATGAGGAATAGTACAATGAGATGACAGGAACTAAGACCAAATATTTCTATTCCGTCAAATAATATAAAGGAAATAAACTCAATTTCTAAAATAATGTTGAAAAAAGATCTCCCATGTGATTAGAAACAGAACCCATCAAGATGTGATATATGAGAAATGCAAACACATGTCATAAGAGACTTTACTTTTCTGTGATTGAGTAATCAAGTAAAAAAAAAAAAGAAAAATAGAAACCTATCTAATTTCATAAGGCTGATGAATGATTCTATCTTTTTATAGGAAAAATAAAAAATGGCTCAGAAATTAAAGAAAGATTTAAGAAATCTTTTTAAGCAACTCATATGCCACAGAAGACGTTAAGAGTTATAAAAGACTTGAAAAAAATAAATGATGAAGTATCATGTATCAGAACCTATGGAGAATGGCAGAAAGCGGGCTCAGTTATACCTATAGCCTATATCCTATATACCTATAGCCTATAGAATAAAAATTAATTATATCCAACTCAAAATGTTAAAAACTCTAAAACACAGAAAGAAAAAAAGAGAGAAAGAGAACTATAAATTGAATCCAAAGACCAGTTCTTTTATAAACATTAAAAATATAAAATTTATAAATTAATAAATACATCTGGCTTTAGGTGACCAAATATGAAAAAAAGATAGATAGCAACATGTTTTAAGAAATGATAAGCATGGAGTAAGATAACACTTTGATTAATTCTATGCATGCGTATATATAATCTGAAAGAAATTGATGAGAAATTGATGACGATAACTTACAAAAGTTAACCTTGAGACATAAAACTGAAGGAAGCCATTTACACAGAAAAAAATTGAGTTTTCGGGGTGCCTGGGTGGCTCAGTCATTAAGCGTCTGCCTTCGGCTCAGGGCGTGATCCCAGCGTTATGGGATCAAGCCCCACATCAGGCTCCTCTGCTATGAGCCTGCTTTTTCCTCCCCACTCCCCCTGCTTGTGTTCCCTCTCTCGCTGGCTGTCTCTTTCTGTCGAATAAATAAATAAAATCTTTAAAAAAAAAAAAAAAGAAAATAATTGAGTTTTCAAAGGGCTGCTTCTTTCAATAAAGCATGAAACCACAGAGTTTAACATCTACCAAGCCGTTAACAAATAGAAAACTCTAATGCGATTTAAGTTGTTCCAGAGCATAGCAATGATTAAAATCGTTGCTTTTTTTTTCTTCAAGATCTTTTTATGAAATCAACATAACCTTGAAACTGAAACTGGGCAATGAAAGCTACAGACCAGTCCTACTTACAAATATTAACACAAACTTCTAAATAAAAATATTAACAGGTTGCTATGCAAAGTTCAGGCCAGTAACTTGAAGTTAGATAAATATTATGAAATCTGTTACTATAATTAACCAGAATAATAAATTAAAATAGAATTCTTATGATTATTTTCATAGATGTTGAAAAGATACCGAATTAAGTTTAGTATTTATTCATCATAAAAACCTTTCATAGAACATGAATAAGTAGACACTTAATGAGTATTTGTGTGCATATCCGGCTTACTTGCAAAGTGCTAAAATCATTACTATTCAAATCAGAAGCAAGATTCTCAAATAATGGTGAGTTTGATTATTTGGGCAAAATATACTGTTGAAAAACAACTACAATGAATAGAAGTTGTTAAAAAATGCTTTTTAAGAGCTTTGGAAATGTTCCAAGAGAGTGATGGAAACATTCTGGGGGAGTGTCTGAACTTGGATCTATTTCCCACAGTTAGTAAGTTCAGAGCAGAGATCTGAATACAGCAGACTCACTTCAGAGATTGTATGCCCTTTGCTGTTACACAATTTCATTTAAATACGCTAGGAATCCAGACAGTGAAAGGAGACACACAGGAGAAGTAGCTTCCTTTCATTTCTTCTCAGAGGTAACTCCTATTTCCAAATTCCAGTGTGTCCCTCCAAAAATTTTATTTCCCTCATCCTCATAAATATATATTCATCTATTTGTCTACATGGGTCTATCTGTCACCTATTATCTTCTTTTTCTATTAGGTGGGAATCACAGAATGCATAAAGGAGAGGATACATTTAAACATGTAAATAATTGCAAAAAATTGTCTTGATTAAAGATACCATTTTATAATGTCAAAAGCCAAATAGTGAACTGAAGAAATATGAGATGCATATGATAGGCGCAAAATAAATATTATGAGAAAGTCTACCAATTGATAATTGGAGGGGGAACAATAGAATGACAGAATATATGACAGAACAATTCAGAAAAAAAGGAAACCCGAAGAGATGTATGTATAAAAATGATTTTTTTAGTGGCTAAGAACTGGAAGCAACTTGAATTTTCATCATTGGGGAATGGCGTGCTATTAAATATATAACTGCTTTTTTTAAAAAAAAAACAATTATAGTTTTTTTTTTTTTTAAGGTTTTATTTATTTGAGAGAGGCAGAGATAGCAAGAGAGAGCATGAGCGGGGGGGAGAGGGAGAAGTAGGCTCCCCGCTGAGCAGGGAGCCCCAAGCAGGGCTTGATCCCAGGACCCCGGGATTATGACCTGAGCCAAAGGCAGACGGTTAACTGACTGAGCCACTCAGGTGCCCCTAAAGTTAGTTGTTTTGAACTGGAATAATGCTCATGTTATATTGTTAAATGAGAAAAGCAATTTGAATAATGTGTATTGGTGATTCCAGTGTTTATAAAATCCCAAATGTATAAACTCAAAAGCTTATATATGTGTATATATTTACTAAGTTTGATTACCAACTAGGTTGCTGTCAGGAATTACTTGTCCCGATGGTGGGAAAGTAAGAGGTCAGTGATTGGAAGGAAAGAGCAGGGTGAGAATAATTTTATTGTGTGCATATTAGTTATGTTTCTCATATTACAATGATCATATATTTATTTTTAAATATACATATATTAAAGAAAAATAAAATAAACACAGACTCCTATTTCAGTGGTGTTTGATTAGTTAACTGCAAATAAATGGAGTCCATAAGTTAAATAGGAGGACTTCTTTGAGGGAAACATGTGATTCTAAAAATTGAACTGTCGGGGCACCTGGGTGGCTCAGTCAGTTAAGCATCTGCCTTCGGCTCAGGTCATCAGCAAGGATCCTGTTTCTCCTTCTGCCTGCTTCTCCCCCTACTTGTGCGCTCGCTCTCTCTCTCTCTCTGTCAAATCAATAAATAAAATCTTAAAAAAATAAAAATAAAAAAATAAAAAATAAATAAAAATTGAATTGTCTCCGTAGGTGAACCTAGTGAAAGCAGAGTGGAAAACCAGCAACCTGTTGCGTGGATAGCAACAAAAATGTAAAAAATTTAGATTCTTTTGTTCATTCAAAATTAATGATGAGTATATGACCATTTATACATACTGTGATCACTCAGGTCAGCAGGCTTGATTAAATATTGTCTTCTACTTATTGATATTTCTATAAACTTGTGAAATTAATGAGCTCCAGCTTACATGATAGAGTTTCTGAGTTAAAAAATACACGAATTTTCCAGGCCTCAGATTTTGACCATTGAATTAAGCCAGGTGTGAGACAAGAGTGGCCTTGGAACAATTTTCACAACCCGAACAAACTAAAAGTCTGACAGGGCTGTGGCATTGCTTTCTTTTCTTCCATAGTTGGCTTAATAAGTCTCCTAATATCCCTATGGAAATAAAGTCAGGTATAAACAAACAAAGAAAAACAACAAACAAGGATACCAATTCCAGGTGGATTATGTATTTAAATGGTACAAATCAACAATAAACAACTAAAATCCCAAATCTGCTAAAACAATTACAACAAACACAAATGTGGAAATAAGTAAATATGCTTATTACTCTGTACTTGTCACTACTGTCCTTTTTCTAAGACGATGTTCTCTTTTTTTTTTAAAGATTTTATTTATTTATTTGACAGAGAGAGACAGCCAGCGAGAGAGGGAACACAAGCAGGGGGAGTGGGAGAGGAAGAAGCAGGCTACTAGCGTAGGAGCCTGATGTGGGGCTCGATCCCAGAACGCCGGGATCACTCCCTGAGCTGAAGGGAGACGCTTAACGACTGAGCCACCCAGGCGCCCCAAGACTATGTTCTCTTGAAATAGAAAATTGTAGCCTCTTAATTCTATTAAATACCAATTGTTACAGGCTCTAGCCAGGGTAATTAAGGAAGAAACAGAAATAAAACGCGTCTAAAATTGGAAAGGAAAAAGTAAATCTTTCTCAATTTGCAGATGACATGAGTTTGTACATAGAAATCCTAAAGAATCCACTGAATAAACTATTAGAACTAATAAATGAATTCAGGCAGGTTTTGAGATACAAGATAAATATACAAAAATCAGTTGCATTTCAAGACACTGTCAATGCACATTCCAAAAATGAAGTTGAGCAAATAATTCCATGTGCAATAGCATTGAAATAATACAATATTTAGTTATGAATTTAATGAAAACATGCAAGACTTGTACACTGAAAGCTATAGAACATTGAAATAAAAAAAGGAAGAGAAAATTTAAATAAATGGATAGGTATTCCATATTCATGAATTAGAAGATATAATATTGTTAATATGGCAAAATCTCCAAACTGATGTACAGATTCAGTGCCAATTCTAATAAAATTCTAGCTGTTTCCCTTGCAGAAATTAACAAATTGATCCTAAAATTCATATGGAAATTTAAGAGACCCAGAATAGCTGAAATAATTTTGAAAAAGAAGAATTAAGTTAGAGGACTCAAACTTCCTAATTTGAAACCTAAAAATCTACAGTAATCAAGACAACATGATACTGGTATAAAAATAGATCAACAGAATGGAAATTCCACAAATAAACCCATAAATTTATGGATAATTGATCATTGATTTTTGCCAAGACAATTCCATGAAGAAAAATTATCTTTTTGACAGAGCAGGCAGAACTAGGTATCTACATGCAAAGTAATGAAACTGGATGCCTATCTCAAAGCATACCAAAAATTAACTCAAAATGTATCGTAAACCTAAATATAAAAGCTAGGTTTATGAAACTCTTAGAAAAAAACCTAAGAGTAAATCTTGACCTTGAGTTAGGCAATAGTTTCTTAGATTCAACACAAGTAACAAGCACAAGTCACAAAAGAAAAAAAATGAACTGTATTAAAAAATAATTTAGACCACAGGCAACAAAAGAAAAAAAAAACAATTTGGATTATATCAAAATAATTTGGGCTGCAAAAATAATTTAAGCAACTTTTGTGCTGCAGATGATACTATTTAAAAAGAGTGACCCACACAATGGAACATATTTGCCAATAATGTATTTGGTAAGGGAATTTTTTTGAAAAAGTACAAAGAAATCTTACAGCTAAATTAAAAAAAAAAAAAAAGACAACCTGATTAGCAAATAGTCAAAGGATCTGAATAGATGTTTCTCTAAAGAAGGTAAATAAATTGCCGATAAGCACATGAAAAGATTCTCAACATGATTAGGAAATGCATATCAAAATTATGATGATGTACTATTTTACACACACTAGAATGCCTATAATAAAAAAGACAGACAATGACAAATACTGTAGGGGTGGGGAAAAATTGGAGCCCTCATTCATTACCGGTGGGAATGTAAAATGAGGTAGCCAATTAAAAAAAATAGTCTGGAAGTTCTTCGAAAGCTTAATAGAGTTACTGACCCAGCAGTTCTGCTCCCAGGTACATACTCAAGAGAAATGAAATTATGTCTACACAAAAACTTGTACATGAATATTCATAGCAATATTATTTGTAGTAATCAAAAAGTTGTAACAGCCCAAATGTCCGTCAACCGATGAATGGATAAATAAGAGTGGTATATCCATACAATGGAACAATATTCAGCCATAGAAAGGAATAAAGTACTGATACATGCTACAGCTTGGAACCTTGAAAGCATTACATTAAGTGAAAGAATCCAGTCCCAAAATACCACATATTGTATGATTCCTTCTGCATTAAATGTCCAGAATAGGCAAATCCATAGAGACAGAAAATTGGTTAGTGGTTGCGTGGGGTTCAGGAGTGAGGGTTTGTCATCAGGGAATATAGGAAGTGATTGCAAATGGGTATTTTTTGTTTGTTTTTGTTTTGTGGTGGACAAAATTGTTCCAAAATTAGATTGTGATGGTTGCACAACCCTGTGAATATGTGGAAAAAATGAAGTTACATATTTTAAGTGGGTGAATTGTATGGTATATGAATTATGTATTGATAAAGCTGTTCAAACAGATCCCAAACAAAACAAAACAACACAAAGCTACAGTTGTTGAAGGCTTTGAGTCAAGAACTAACCGTACTATTTTGTGGCCACCTGCCCCTGGAAGGAATGACAACCTTATACTTTTCTAGTGCCCCTTGGGAAAAGTAGATGATAGTTCTTTACCCTCATACGGTGTTCTGCGTTTCTGAAACATGCTTGCTTGTATGCCATCTTCATTGCTTCTTCTAATAACCTTGTAATGTGAACTGTCAGTCATTATCGTACACATTGGCAGATGAGTAAAGACAAGTCTGAAATATTAAGTGGTTTTCCCAAAGCCATATCTCCAGCAAATGGAAAATCTAAGTCCAATGCTTTTTCACTATTTCTGGCTGACTTGGGAGTTTTTTTCCAAGATGATTGCCAGCCAGGGTTTTTTGTTGCTACACCCACCAAGGTCAAAACACCCAATCTGAGCATGTTTGAGATCTTTTCCTGGCTTACTGCTGCTTCTTTTTGTTGAGAGGGATGCCTTTCTTTTCTACACTCAGTTTTGCTCATTGGATAGTAAAGCTAGGATTAGTGACCATGAATCTGACTCATGCAAGTAAAATGTAGTAACTAGAATCATTCGAGTACAGAATTAAAGATTCCAGTGGGAAATAAATCTAGAAGAGGGGCAGGGCAAGGAAAAGGAAAAAAGGGAAGCATTAGAAACTTGAGCATCAGGTACAAGCAAAAAAAGAATCTTTCTTGTGAACTCATATGAATCCCCAGCACATTATAGCATATCCTGTGAGGCTAGAAACCTGTCTCCATGCTCAATAACACGGCATATTCTGGCAGAGATGGGTGTGACCATCTGACTGAATTGGAATGTGATAGGGCAGAAGGGTTAGCAGTTCCAAACATTTGTTTCTCTCAGGGGCTCCAATTTTTCACTCCATGAAAACTTGGCGAGGTGCCATTTCTTGATTTTTTTTTTTTTTAAACTCCTCTTCTTCCTTGCCAACTTGAATTGCATGGCAACCGGGAATATGCCTGATCACATAAGGAAAATTCTGATTGAGGCCACGCAGTCTATGAAGCCTTGGTTCAACTTTGAGCTTTGCCTCTGACCCAGATACATCCAGCCTAGGGACTTGAAAACCACATTTGGCGGTTGTATGCGGGAACAGGATGGGACTGACTTTCTGCCTCCCTGTGAAGAGAGATAAAGGTACTGACAAAGAAGAGTGCACTTCTTAGGTTTGGGATTATTCGGACATAGCTGAACTCCATTGAAATTAGTGCCACAGGGTAGAGTAATGACCACGTTTTAGCATTTCAGGGGTCCCTTATATGTGGCTTTATGCATGACAGATATCTTTTGAATTACGGCAAAATTCAAATCCATTGAACAGTGAGGCACATAATAAGAGGACTCTTGCTTTTCTTAGAAAATGTTTAGGTTTTGCTATTTTCACTTGATATGAACAACTCTTTTTTGCATTCAGAATTTATTCTGAAATTGTCATGTGTGTGTTACCCTAGCTCATGTCATTTGACTGGAGGTAAGGAATTAAAACCAAACCATTATTTTGAAATCACCAGGTTGTCATGTGTGTGTTACCCTAGCTCATGGCATTTGACTAGAGCTTAAGAATTAAACACAAACCACGGAGATATTATTTTATTCTGACTCTGTCTGCTGCACACTGTTCTCACAGAAAAAAAAGCACAGGTAGCAAAACTTCATCTCCCCCAAATGCACTTCAATACGTTTTAAGTGTAAAAACCTAATTTAAAATAATGTCAGCATCTTTGGGCTGTAGAATATAAGGCTCAGCATCTTTAAATTATTTAAGAGGTCCACAGAGAACCAGTTATGCTTATAACGTCAGATTTACTCAAAGAAAGGGGAGAGCAAAGCAAAGTGTTGAATAAGGGTTTCCTATGCAGTTTCATTGAGTTATTTCTGCATTCTGTAATTGCAACAATAGTTCTACCAAACTTTAAAACAAAACAAGATATGCATGTACATAAGGTTATGAGATCTATTTAGCGTGTTAGTTTTGTGGTTTTTGAATAAATACGTGTGTTCCAACACTGCTACTTCCCTTTTTGGCTTTTATTTACAAACAATAGAATCCCTCTAAACAACACATTAAAAAAATAATACCCCTGCCACCTCTAAAACTTGTCATTTTTTTAAAAAATAAGAGATGATTCTTGTGTTAAAAAATAAGAGGTAATTTCTTTTTTCTTCGTTTTTTCTTTTCTTTCTTTCTTTCTTTCTTTCTTTCTTTCTTTCTTTCTTTCTTTCTTTCTTAAGAGGCAGGCAGTTTCTAAATACATACTGTGCATAACTCCCTTGGTTTCCTCTTTTCCAATGGTCTGGGAGAGAAAAGAAACTTTCTTTCTCTCAAGGCAAAACATACTATATAAATAATTTTAGCAGCATATTAATCTATGAAGTTTCATCTGTCATGCAAGAGAAAACTCACTAAAATACGTAAATAACGCTCTGAGGACTCTTGGTGCTCTGGAGTGATAAGAAAGGACACTGAGATTATTTGAAACTAGAAGCTCTGTCCTAAATAAGCATGGTAACGTGGTGAGTTTATTGTCACTTTATTAATTACTGGAGCATTGCCTGAAGCCTTCACAGTATTTTAGAGGTCATTCATTACCAGGCGTTCAGGAGATATAACCACTGCATATCTGTCATCTTCTCATGGTGACACCACTTCTATGGGGAAATAGAGTTTACTGGAACTAAGTAATGGCCAGTTGACTGAGGAGCCTATTTCCATGTTAAGACCACAGGTATTGCAGACAAATAAGCCTCCTCAAGGATGGTCAGAGGGATCTGCCAAATTCAGAGAACTATTAGGTCAACCCAAAGGAAACTATAGTATCAACACCTTTTGTAGTGTGTCTAATGATAGAAACTATTCCGGGATTTAAGAACAGACACATCTCTAATAACTCCTTTGTTTCCTTTCTGTACATTTCTAAGTTCTTTAAATGGACTTTTATAAAGATATTTTCTATCAGTCTGATGGCATGGTATAATTCAACTAAGAAGTAACTTGCATTTGAGTGGTCTGCATTCTAAGGGTATAGGCAACGTGGGGTGTCTGGGGCAGGCCCCCTTGTGTTACGTAGGCTCTCTTATCCTCCAACAAACATTGTGTGGAACATGACGAATTTCACAGGACAGCCACACTTTGCTAAAATCACTTTTCTCTCTGGGAAAATTGCAGGCACTGTTTTTAAACTTACTATCCTTTTGCATTCTCTGCTTTCATTCACAGTTTATCAGGAGTTACAGAGTTGCTTAGGTTTTTTTTTTTTTTTTTTTTTAAAGATTTTATTTATTTATTCGACAGAGATAGAGACAGCCAGCGAGAGAGGGAACACAAGCAGGGGGAGTGGGAGAGGAAGAAGCAGGCTCATAGCGGAGGAGCCTGATGTGGGGCTCGATCCCATAACGTCGGGATCACGCCCTGAGCCGAAGGCAGACGTTTAACCGCTGTGCCACCCAGGCGCCCCGAGAGTTGCTTAGGTTGCTGAACCAAAATGTCCTGTCACTCCCACCTAGTCTATCCCCCTGCTCGCCTTCTCTCCTATATTTCTCATTAGTCTTCATTGATAGAAGTGCAGCCCTCATCCCTCTAATCTAGCGTAGCCTCTAATCTAATGTTGCCCTAATCCAAGCCCTGTTTTTTTTCCCCCTTACTTCACACATTTGAGGTTTTCTGGACCTCAATCTTCCCATTTTTAAAAACAATTATAATTCATCTCCTTCAAATTTCTCTTAAAATGCATATAATGCTATTTAGCTAAATGAAGCTAAAGGATTAAAAATGATGTAAAAGACATGAGGAAACATACAGAAAGAAAGGAAGGGGAATTGTGAGACATTTCCATAATTAAGCCTGAAATTTAATCTGTTTCCTGGAAGCCAAAGAGGGAAAGATGACAGGTTATCTATCTATTAATGTCTGATAAAATAGAAGACTGACTCTTCAGAAATAAACATCTTTGGCGTTAAATTCTACCATTTGTACTTTTATAATAAAGAACATTGAATAAAGTCATGGGCAATGTATTTAGTAGTTTTACAGCAGATGCAGAAATATCTCCATGTGGCTCTTTATTAGAGCAAACACTGACATAAAATGAAATCATAGTAGTGAAGACACTTCTACAGGGACTGAGATAATACAGTTCAATCATGTTTCTTTCTGGTGACTTAATTTGCTGCAATAATACAACGTAGATAGCAGAGAGAAGTGATTCATAATCTGGGTGGATAGGAGAGATGACGCATATATCAGTATTATCTTGTAATCATTTTCAAACTACACATACTGCCCTGTCTCCTTTCTCCAGAGGATTTCTAATACAGCCTTTCTAGAGAGAAGTTCCACATTTTTCTGATTGATTGTACATAGAGAGATGCGCTTTTCTTCAGTAAGCAGATTTTCACACATGGACTCAAACATGTGCAGGATTCATTATCACAGTCTTTAAAATATAACCAGAAATTGAAACAATTATTTAGTGCATCCCAATGAGCTGAAAATATGAGAATATATTTATAGCATACGTTATAGTTTTCTAAAATGTTAACACATCACCTTGTTTAATTGCCATTAGGACTTTGGAAGATTGGACAAGTATTTTGACCCAATTAAAATTTCTTTTGATTATTAAAATTATATGTTATTATGTCAGAAAAAAATTTCCCAGTAGAATTGGGAAAGGTTGTCTTTGGCAGTGGGAGGAATGTTCAAGAAGGGTTACCACGTAATGACTGAGAAAATAATAATACTTGATCTGTAATGTTTATTTGAAATAGGCAAAATTTTAAATTAGAAGTGGCTAAGATATTAGGGTACAACATAATTTAATTTTTCTGCCACTGTTAAAGGATGATAATTCACAAAGGAGTTGATTTCTGATAGCAAAATTTAGATTCAGTTTTCAACACATTTGATTTAAATGTGTCTAAGTCATAGTATTTATACGTACATACTCCAACTCGTGCTCATCTACACATACAAACACACTTCAGATCATAATGCACGTATAGTTCTTTATCCTGCTTTATTCACTTAATATATCTTCACATTATAATAGGAACATTTTCTCATGCTGATTATTTTCTCTATAGAACCTTATGTTTAAACTCTGTGTAATATTTGAGCATAGCCTTTAGATTCTCTGTCTCTCTTTCTCTCTGTGTCTCTTTTTTCCCCTCACTTTCTGTCTCCCCTCTATACCTCATTTTAGATCCAGGAAATAGCATAATCACCAGGTAGGTCTTTCACCACCGAGAAGTGACTGCATTACCAGATCCCTGACTATGCCTTAGGCTGAGAACCTGGTCTTCTTTCTTTTCTGTATATACTCAGTCTTTGCACTATTTCAATTTCCTTAAGACTACATCTATATCTGTAGCTATATCTGTATCTGTGTTTTTATCTCTGTCTCTATTCCAGGGACACCAAAATTTTGATCTTCAGCCCATACTTTTCTTTAAAATTGATGTTTCCAACTACCAGTTCAGCATCTTCTAAGAGGTGCCCTGTTTCTGTTCTTGTCAAGGTTCATAACCATGTGATACGCAGGTATTTGCTGCAAACAGAATTTTAGGAATCTTGCATGAGTCTCCACATGTAATGTGATCAAAATGCATTCATTACTTTTCATGTGTTCATTAAGAAAAGAAACATTCTATATTATATTATAGCTGAAATAAACTTTTCATGTGCCCTCATTTCCATGGTTGACCAAATAAAGTGTAAATTTAAAAATTATGAAGGTAATTTTATTTTTCCTGCTTTATAAGGCACTTTCAGATAAGTATTCAGTCAATTCAAAGTTTGGGCTCCCTGTAAGTTTTCTTTTCTTTAATCTTTTCTTTTCTTTCTTTCTGTCTCCCTCCCTCCCTGTTTCTTTCTTTCTTTCTTTCTTTCTTTCTTTCTTTCTTTCTTTCTTTCTTTCTTTCTTTCTTTCTCTTTCTTTCTTTCTTTCTTTCTTTCTTTTCCTTCCTTCCTTCCTTCCTTCCTTCCTTCCTTCCTTCCTTCCTTCCTTCCTTCCTTCCTTCCAACACACTCTTTGAAGTCTGCATCTCCCCCTCCTTGCAAAGACCCCTTCACTGGTAACAGAAGAGGCCCCAGAACTCCACCTGCTCCTAGTGAATTCCTCATGGCTCTTTCCCACTGATACTCCTTGACTTGCTGCTGTTTCCTGAAACCAAGTTAATATCCTTGTTTGCACCAGTCTCCATAAGCACGTGTCACTGAGAACAATTTTTACACCCCAGAATGTTGTCCACATACGGCTCATTATGTACCCTTTCTGATAGTGTTTCTCATTACCCCTCATCAAATCCTGAAACGTTCCTGCTGTGTCTCTGGAACTTAAATTCTTCTCATCAAAATCTGTTGTATACTCAATCTCTCATCTGAATTTGCTTTGTTTGTTTATCTTCTTCTCAACGTGAAATTGACTCTTTCTAGAGGACATTGTTCTCTGCAGATGATCTCCAGTGGAGGGTTTTTTTCTCTTCATCTCCTTCCATTTTACTGGGCCAATATAAGCAAAGGAAACCTATATCCTTATCCTCACTTCTGGACCATCCTTCCTCTCTTCCCTCTAAAAAGGCACAGTTTTACAACCTCACATTGTTAGATTATACTACTCTCTACTATGCCCTGTTGCAGTCATCTATTGATTCACAAGACATTTTTGATCATTGTTGAAGATTTTGATGGATTTCATGGTCACTGTCTCCAATACTACTTCTGCATAATTTTTGCTAATTTCAGTGTCCATGTTATTCTCTTTACATCTTGCTCCTTCAGTTTATTTACCTGTTCTTCAGTAATGGATCTTGTGCTCTATCCCATCTCATTGACTAACCACTCCCATGGCAGATGCTAGAGCTTGTCATACTGATCACTCCCAACTCTTCCAGAATCTCAGCTTCAAATATGTTATCTCTGAACTATCTTTTTGGTTCACTCTCTCTATAGGTCTTCCACTTCATCAGAATATATACTCTGTTGCCTTATTTCAGTTTCATCCCCATCATCCCTCACTCGCTGCCCGATCTTCAGTTACTTTCTTATACACTTTTAGTTTCATGATCTTTCATTTCAGTCCCTCCTTTGGCTACATTGTCAGGTGTTTTGCTCTTGTGTGTTGTGTGGTGCTTATCTGGCAAAACACCGAACCTTTTAAAATATAACTCTCTGATTACTCTGTGTCTACATCAGCACAGCCAGATTTTGCTAGGGGAAAATACACAGCCATGCTGTCAAGGCTTCAATTTGTGGCCACTAATCTCACCTAGGCCCATTGTACCACCCTGAAATCATGATGCATTGCTCTGATTTGTTCATGTCAGTTAATGACCATGTCATACCCTCTTCCTTGCTTAAATTTCAGCACCTCTTCTCATGTGTCAATCTCAGCTGAGGACATCGTTTTCTTATTTTTCTGGAAGAAAGTAGGGGTAATCGGAAGAGAACTTAACAAACTCTCGCCACCGCATTGGTCATGTACTTTGTGTCTTTGCCCATGTACTCCACCCTCCTTACTATAACTCTATGTGGAGTCACTGCATTCCTCTCTAAGAGTATTCCCTCTCTTTGTCCACTAGATACCGTCTCCCTTCACCTACTCTAAATACATCACTTGAAATTTTCTCCGTCTCTCCTTCATTATGTTTTTCTCTTTACTGGATCATTTCCATCAGCACCAAATATGTTGCTCCCATATTAAAAAGAAAATAATTTTTTGGCCTCATATCAATCTGTGGCTATCTCCTCATTTCTTTATTTTATTTTGTATTAAATCCCCAAAGATAAAGTCATCAATACTTTCTTTCTTCAGTTTCTCCCCCTCATTCTCTTTAATCCACACCAGTAACAATATTTGCCCTACGTCACCCTAAAAAATTGCTCTTAATGGTGGCTTCTTCTTTATTAAATTTAATAGTCAACTTTTTGCCATCATCCATTTAGATTACTCTTTTATATTTGAAGCATTTTCTTTCAGTGGCATGGAGCACATTCTCCTGTTTTTTTTTTTTTTTTCCCTCATTGACCATACTTTTGAATATCTTTTGCTTTTTACTTCTTTCTTCAAACTGCGAACAAAAGAACTCCAAGTTCTCACACTTTTATTCTTTAAGCACAGTGATTTCCTTGGGAATGTTATTCAGTCCCATGATGTCCAAATTTATATCTCATGTTTGGTCTCAGTCCTGAACTCTGGACTTCAATACACAGTCCCCAACAAAACAATTCACTTGGTTGTTTGGTAGATATCTCTAAGATAATGTGTATCTGTGATACTGTGCTGTGTAAGAAATACATATTTTGGTTTTTGTCCCTGGCTTCTGGCCAGAAACCTTTGTAATTTCCTAAGCAATTACTGCTAGGAGCGTATTTTGTTCTAATACTTGGTTTTTGACCCTGGTTCCTGACACAGAGTTGCTAAATCCCTTGGAATTTCTTGGGTGATAGGAATATTTTTTGCTCTAATAAGGTGATTCTTGGTGGACTCCTGCATGGGGCTGGTAACCAGAAAGACCAAGCCTTGATTAGAAGCTTAGAACTTAACAGCTCCATCTGCCATCATCTGGGGAGCTGAGGGAGGAAGTTGAGTTAAAATCATACCTACATGATGAAGCCTCCATAAAATCCCTAAAGTATGGGATTTGGAGAGCAATTTCTAGATTAGTGAACACATTCACAGGTCAGGAAGGTGGCATACCCCAATTCCACAGGGACAGAAGCTCCTGTCCTTGGGACCCTTCTGGACCTCCTCTATGTATCTCTTATATGGCTGTTTATCTACATCCTTTATCATATACTTTATTATATAATAAACTGGTAAACATAAATGTTTCTCTGCCTTTTGTGAGCTATAATAGCAAATTATCACACTTGAGGAGGGGATTGTGGGCACCTTTGATTTATAGCTAAAGCAGACGTAAGTGTAGGTAACCTGGAGACCCACCACTTGTGATTGGCATTTGAAATGGGTGGCAGTCCTGTGGGAATGAGCCCTCTACTTGTGGGGTGTGTGCTAATTCTAGGTAGTTAGTTTCACAACTGAATTGTAGGATATAAAGTTGGTGTCCTGAGAGTTGGAAAATTGGTCTGTGTAGAAAACCTACACATACCTGATGTCAGAAGTGAACCACTTTGACTAGACTGCATAGAGTATAAAGGGAATAGAGTTTTTTTCTTTTTATTCCAAGCTGAGCCCTTCCTCACGAGTCATTCCATTGGTAGTCTTTCCCATCCTGGTAAATAAAAAAATCTATGCTTTTAGTTCCTTAAAACTGCATATATTTCAAGTATATATAGATAAATTTTGACATATGTATATACCTGTTATATTAGTCTCAGTTCTCCAGAAAAACAGAACCAATAGGATAAGGAGATATATATGAAATATTTCAGTTTATTTAAACTGTTAAATAGAATATGAAACTAAATTTGTAGATAGACCAGCAAATGGACTTAACCATTTGTTGTTTAATGAGAACAGCTTCCACATAGAATCCCAAGAGACTTAAATAAAAAGAGACAAAACAGAGAGAGAGAGAGAGAGAGAGAGAGAGAGAGAGAGAGAGAAAGGAGGTAGGCTGGACTAGGGAATTTAGAGAGCATTATTATAAGGAATTGGTTCACCTGATTATGGAGGCTGAGAAGTCCCAGAAATGCAGTCAGCAAGCTGGAGACCCAGGAGAGCCAATAATATAGTTCCTGTCTGAGGCCAGTTTTGAAGGCAGGAGAACATTGATGCAGCCCAAAGACAGACAGACAGAGCAAATTCTTTCCTACTTGGCATTGTTCTACTGAGACCTTCAATAGATTGGATGAGGTCTACCCACATTGGGGAGGTCAATCCGAAACACTCAGTCTTCCAATTCTGATGTTGACATCATCCAGAAGCAGCCAGAATAATGTTTCATCGGATATATGGACAATCTGTCGCTCAGCCAAGTTGACACATAAAATTAATTATCACACCTGTGAAACCATCACTATAATCAAGATAGTGGATATGTCCATCACCTCTAAAAACTTCCCTGTAATTGATACCTCTTCACCTCTCCCTCAGCCCCAAATAACCATGGATCTGCTTTCTGTCACTATAGATAGAGTATTTGCAGTTTCTAGAATTTTATGTAAATGGAATTATAGAGTATGTTCTCTTTTTTCTGGCTTCTTTCATATACACAGTTATTTGAGATTCATCCATGTTGTATTAAGAGTTCATTTATTTTTATTACTGAGCATCATTATTTTTTTTAAAGATTTATTTATTTATTTGACAGAGATAGAGACAGCCAGCGAGAGAGGGAACACAAGCAGGGGGAGTGGGAGAGGAAGAAGCAGGCTCACAGTGGAGGAGCCCGATGTGGGGCTCGATCCCATGACACCGGGATCATGCCCTGAGCCGAAGGCAGACGCTTAACCGCTGTGCCACCCAGGTGCCCCTGAGCATCATTATTTTATACTAAATCATTGTGTGTGTATGTGTGTGTTCAGTCATTCTTAATCTCTCTCTTTGACACACTCCACATTGAATTCATAGGTAAATTCTTAGTCCTATCTTCAAAATATATGCAGAGTTAAATTACTTAACTTATTGTTTATTTCTGCTAAATAGAATATAAGCTCTATGAGAACAGTTTTTTTAAAAATGTTTTGCTCATTGATGTATTTCTAGAGCATAAAGCTGGCATTCATTATTTGCTGAGAAAATGAGTGAATTACCTAATGCTGAAGAACTTTAACAATAATCCACATGGCATTAGTAGGTATCAGTAAGCTTTTGATCTGGGGACTGTCTCTGGGTCTCAGCTAGTCTGCTGTGTGGTATGGATGCTCTGGTCTTGACCTTGGCCTTGTGCTTATCCTTGCTGAGTATGACTGAGCCTGAATCATGCTTTTGGGCACCCAATTAGTACCCACCACTGAGGTCATTAGTCTTGGACATGCTTTCTGGTCATGAGGTCTCTCTCAGTTCTGGCCTTTTATTCTGACCCCAGGCCTCTTCTAGTCCATCATTTGTTCATGTCAGCCCCCAAACTATTCATTCTGGGGGCTCCCCAAACCCTCAACTACTTCATTTATGTCACAGGGCAAAACTCTTTTGAGTCTGCCCTCACATATCCCCCAGCCGTATATAGAATTGGGCAGTGCAGCTTCGGGCTGGGTTTCTTAGACTCTCACTCAGCCTGTCTGAGTTGAGTTGTATTATCCTCTTAGTCTCAATTTTTGGGCTGACCTTGGGGAGGGTACTGGATCACCAATGGACCCCAGCAATATTGTACTATGAACCCTTTCCTTATTTTCTCATCAAAGGACACTAAATTTCCCTTAGAAGTTGTAGACAATGCTATGGAACACTGACTGGTTTCCCCCAGAGGGCTGTGCCAGACATTGCCTCACTGCTGAGTCTTGGCAGTTTGTACAGATTGCCTCTGGTGGAAGGGAGCTGTGTACCCAAGGTTGCACCCGCTCTTTGGTGGAGCTGGCTTCCAATGACTGTTTGATGTGGAAGTGGAAAGAGATAGAGGTGGAGAGAGAACGAGATTTATTATAAGGGATTTAAATTGAGCCTCGTGGACTCAATTCAAGGCACCTCTTAAGAACCATCTCAGGTCCAGAGTGCCACGTAACACTGAATGTGACGACTGCTGCTGTGTCCGTGTTGAGATTCTCCTGCCCAGTTCTGCTGCCCTCACTTTCTTACAGGTGATTCAGAAAGGACTCCCTATAAACCTTTGACATACACACCTATATTTCAGAATCTGTTTTTCAAAGGACCTATTAAGACAGATGTGAACTTCTGTGGTACTCTTCCCTATTTCCTCATTTTAAAAGTCTAATTTTTTTTCCAAATCATTTCAAAGTAAGTTGTCAACCTGCTGCCTCCAATACTCACAAAAACTTTACTGTGTATTTCCTACAAACAAGACCATTTCCATATAGCTATAGTAAACAATCATAAAAATAAAGAAATTCACATTAACCATAATCCCTAGATACCATTCAAGTTTTATAATTGCCTCAATAATGTCCTTTGTAGTAAAGGGATCTAGTTCTTATCACAAGTGCTTTATCTTGACTCCATAATCTCCTTCACTTGGAACACTTCCTCAGTCTATCCTTGATTTTTGTGTTAGTTCCCTCTCACTGCTATACCAAATTACCACAAACTGACTGGCCTACAACAACATGAATTTATTCTCTGACAGTTCTGGAAGTCAGAATCCTGAAATTAAGGTGTTGGCAAGCCTGGAGGCTTTGAGGGGAGAATCTGTTACCTGACTTTTCAGCTTCTCATGCTTGCTTGTAGTTTTTGGCTTAGGGCTCCTTCGCTCCATCTTCGAGCACATCACCCCTTTAGTAAGGTTGTATAGTATTCCATTGTATTGAACATTTTGTAACCCATTCATCCGTTTGTGGACATTGGATGGGTTCTACCTTTTGGCTGTTGTTGATAATGCTGCTAGGAACATTGGCCATTGGTGTACAGATATGTGCTTGAGTCCCTGCTTTCAATTCTTTGGGTATATGCCTAGATGGAGAATTGCTGGATCATATGGTTATTGTGTTTTTAATTTTTTGAGGAATCACCGTACTGTTTTTCACGGTGAAGTTTCAGTTTCTCCACATCTTTCCCATTTCTTGTTATTTTCTGTTTGTTTTTATTTGTTTTGTTTATTGATAATAATTCTATTGGGTGTGAAGTGGTATGTCATTGTGGTTTAGACTTGCATTTCCCTAATGATTAGTGACATTGAACTTTCTTTCATGTACTCATTGGCCATGTGTATGTCTTTGAAGAAATGACTTTATGACTTTTCAAATCCTTTGCCCATAAGTATGTGTGTATGTGTGTATGTATTTATTTTTTCCTTTTGCCCATTTTTAAATTGTGTTTGTAAGACTAGCATCTTAACACAGAATTGCTGAGACTCTTTATTCTAGTCTATTCTAATCCTATCACTGGAACAATGATATATCTGGCTTACTATAGATAGTAGAGGGTTTCTAGAAGAGGTGAAAAAAGACATACTGAAATGAAAAATATATCAAAATATGTTTTTAAAATATTAAAAGGACAATTCTGTTTGGGAAGAAATATCATTTTAGTTACTTAAGTGTATATTTAGCCATTTCTATATGCCAGGCATTATTCTAGCCACTGGAAGAAATGTTTGATCATGCACACACAAAAATATTGAGGTGAAAACCTAACTAGCTATGTTGATGGAATTTGACATTAAGTCAGGGCACAAATTAATCATGTTGGGGTGTGGTGTTAAATGACTATTCCTTTTCTTTCTGTAGATAGTCCAATGCTAAAAGGGCATGTTATTCAGTTCGAATAATAATTAAGGGAAATCAACAAAAACACCTACTGAGTCAGGAAAAGGCCACACCACTATGCTGCTAGCAATCGAGCTGGTGTGAAGCAAAGTGCTTTGCAAGCTCTTTCTACGTCAAGTTCTCCTAAAGACCTTGGTAGGATTTATTTCCTCTCTTCTAAGAGTTTGCTCTTCATGAAGCCTTGCTTCAGAGGAGGGGATAGATGGTATCTGAATTGAAAGAAAGGCAGATTTTAGGAATTGGAAAGCCTGTTTTTGAGAATATGATTGGTCTGCTTTAGTAGTTAGTGCTTTTTAAAGTCAGGAAGCATTTAGCTTCAGTGAACTTCAGAGAATGTTCTTTCCCTCATATGGCACTGCTCTCTTCAACAAGGGCAGACTGTTCTTGCAACATTTAACATAAGAACATCAGAAAAAAAATTTTGATCTTAACTACATTTATTTGCTTTATTATTTCTGCAGCCTCATAAAACCTAATCTTTTACTTAGTATCTGAACAGTAATTTGTAGATATGGAAAGAAGATCAATGACCTAACATATCTAGAAGTTCTATATATGCATCAGATCCAAATATATTGCAAATTAAATACTCCGAACTGGCCACCGTGCTTTGGTAAGGAACGATGTGAAAATCATCATTAGTCTCTGCAAACTGATCTAATGTGAGACATTCAAATTATAACTTACCTTTATTCTTAACTTCTTCTAGTTCCTCTTACACTTTAATACTTTGCACTTTAGTACTTACACTTCAGTGAGTCAGTATACTGACTCATTTAATTTTTCACCGTTCCTTCAAAAATATTTACTCACCATTTATTATGTGGTGGGTACTGCCCTAGAAGTGAACCAGAGGAGATACAGCATGTGATTTAATGGAGCTTAAATTTATATGTTACTCTAAAGTAACAGAAATAATTTCTCAGTGCTCTCCTAAGAGCTGGAAGTCATCCACAGATTATTATACCACTCTTACCTAATTAATCCAAGTTAATGACTTCACCAGACAATAATGAGTCTGAGTTAGAAGGAGATGGTTCCTGGACACAATGTTTTAATTATCAACCCACAACTGTGCAGAAAATATTTTAAAAATGAAGACAAATTGATTTCAGTTATAATGCAGACTGCTTTATTAGTAATTAAGAAGGTCTATTAATTAGGATATATGGTTAATGCTGTAACTTTTTTTTTCTTTAAATATGTTCATGGTTCTAAGTTCTCATATGAAAGCATTTTCTTTTTTTCCCAATCGAAGGAGCTAATGTTGTACAGATTACTTTGCTGAAAAAAAAAAAAAAAAAAAAAAAACTCCACAAAACATAAGAGGGCTTTGTCTCTTAACATATATTTCTAAAGTAATTTTGTAACATATGGTAGGCAGAATAATGGCCCTCAGAGGTGTCCACATCTTAACCCATGGATCCTGTGAATGGCAAAAGCCATGTTACTTTACATGCCAAAAGGGACTTTGCAGAGGTGATTAAGGTAAAGGACCTTGAGATGGAGTGTTCTCTTGGATTATCTGAGTGGGCTCCATCTAATCTCATGAGTCCTTAAAAGTGGAGAACCTCTCCCAACAATGGTTGGAGAGAATGTGAGGATGGAAGAAGGGACAGGGAGATGCCGCGCTGCTTGCATTGAAGATGGGTGAAAGGGCCACATGCCTAAGAAAGCAGGCAGGTCTATGAACTTGGAAAAAACAAAGAAACAGGTTCTTTTCCAGAGACTCCAGAAGTGACTACAGCCCTGCCAACACCTTGCTTTTAGCCCAGTGAGAACCATGTTAGAATTCTGGCCTGGAGAATTGTAAGATAGTCAGCCTGTATTAAGTTACTAAATTTGCTATAATTTGGTATATAAGCAGTAGAAAACTATACACATTACAGTTTTTAAAAATTTATTCAATTTTACTGTTCTTTATTAAATATACACAGTGAGAATGTTATTATTTCTTTTTATGAAGATAGCAAATGTTCTTATCATTTTTACCTCATAGACTATACATATACACACATCTGTATTTGTTACCTGTGTTTACATCTCTCTTGGTTTCATTTTTTTATTAGTCAGAAGTTAAAGGTAAGTTTAAGTATTTACCAAGTATGACGGTTTTCTTTATGTATTTCACTAAATAGTAATACAATTGTCAAAATCTCAGAATTAGATTTTCAGTATAATAGTCCATAAGAACAACTTTAGTTAAATTGTTGCTTTTCGAGTGGTATTTAATGAAGTTTTTTATTGCAATACCTAATAAGAATCGTTAAACTAAAAACAAGTCTTCCATGTAAGAATTAATAATTAATACTCTTATGTAGACAGATAATCGTGAGTTAGAACATTACTAATTAAATAGGAATAACTCCTGCAATCCAGAGAAAATAGAGTCAGTATTTTGCTAAGTATGTGGAATAAAATGTGAATTGTGGGTGTGTTGTCCAATAGCCCTCAAGACACTTATAGTAAACTTCAAGGATTATGAGGCTGTGGTTGGGGGAGAGAGGAATTGGTACAGGCTTCAAAGTTAAAGAAGCATAGCCTACAAGGTTCAGGGCCAATGGAGATGGATGCAATCCACAGACCTTCAACCTACTATTCCAACAGAGCTTTTCGTTCTGGGCTGTGTAGACTGAGCCATCCATTTTACTACTTTGGGCTATAGTTAACTAGGTCCTAACCTTGGTTAGTTGAGCCGACCCCACTCTACTTTGGGTGTTTTGTGCGAGTCTACCAGGGAGTTTTAGGATGTAATAAGGCATTTCCTCTTCTTTGTGAGCTTTTGATGATACAGTGGTTAATTTTGTGGGACAACTTGACTGGGCCACTGGGTGCCCAGGAACGTTTTATTCTGGGAATGTCCTTTAGGGTATCTGGGTGAGATTAACATTTGAGTTGGTAGACTAAGTGAAGCGGATTAGTGGGCTTCATCCAGTCCATTAAAGACCTGAATAGAACAAACAGGCTGACCCTCCCACAAATAAGAGGGAACTCCTCCTACCTGTCCTAAGACGGGATCGTGTTTTTTTTCCAGCCTTCAAACTCAAACTGAAACAGGTTTTTCTTGAGTCTTGAGCCAGAAAGCTTTTAGAATAGAATTTACATCTTCGGCTCCTGGTTCTCCTGTTTGCCCATTGCAGATCTTGGGATTTATCAGCCTCTATAATCAATCATGTGAGCTAATTTTTTATAATAAGTTTTATTCTCTCTTTCTCTTCCTGTATATTTTGCTCATATATTCAAACACGCACACATACACATCCCTTATTGGTTCTCTTTCTCTGGAGAACCCTGACTAATGCAGATGAGTGGGAAGTCATGATGGCCATTCTCCATTCTCATTTGCTGAAAGTTACTTGGTCTCTTTTTCATGAAAGCCCTACTCCTCGTGGGTCTCATCAACATTTGGAACTAGGGAAAGGCTTATGCCAGTGAGAATTATGATACATTTCCAGTGGATAAATGACTTCTTCAATAACAAAATTATTTCCCACTCCATTCACAGTGCCAGCAGTCAACAGTTTATTTGACTATAGTTCTTTTAGAAAGAAGAGTAATTTGGTGCAGTCAAGCATAAAAATTTTGATTGTGACACACTTTTCCAAAGGTACAATTAAAAAGAAAAAAAGAAGTTTTAATAGTGGTAATATGTGGATCAGTGTTACAATTGACAAATAGATCATTTCAAGGCCAAATAACTGTATTAATAAACTAACATTTTGAAATGTCAACTATAGTTTAATTAATAACCCTGTATTCATACACATCTTGTACCCTCAATATTTTTATAACCAATTGCAGTAGACAAAACATATAATTTGTAATTGTAGGAACAAGGAGAATGAGTTCAGCAAGATGGTAAGATTGGCCATGCATACATCAATACTGAGGGGCATGGCTGGGCTTAGAAATAAGAATTTTCTGATTTCTCAGTGCTCTTTTTATTTTATTACTAACATGCTCTGTGTGATTAAATAATAGAAACACCAAAAAGAGTAAAAAGGTGCTCTGTGTTCCACGAAAGGAGAGTGGAGTTCTACTGCAACCCGTCATCATAACAAATGGTCCTTTTCTGTTCGTGTCTCTGTTTTGCAAACATAATCTTACCTCATAGACCTAAGCCATGGTTTGGCCCCTGAGATAGCTTTTGTTGTGTACCTACATCTGAGCTAACTAAACCTCTGTGAAGAGAAATTCCTTCTAGAAGATCAGATCTGTAGTCCTCACACACTGATGAAGGAAAAAAAAAAATCCTTATCTCATCGATGTTGCAGACACAGAACAGAGCCATGCATCATGTGAAGCCTGTCTCTCCGAAGCAGCCCAACAGCGGGGTTCTTGGACATTAATACTCAATTTGTTTCCAAGAATGGAGCAGCTGACAGTGTGATGGGATGGTGTTACATATGCACACAAACCCGCGGCATCAAACCAACTCTGCACAGCTGGTCCGGTCTAATTTTAGAGCCCTGGAGCCTCATTCATGGCCCTCTAGAAAAAGTCCCCATATCAGGATGTAATATGAATGTGTTGGGGGGGGGGGGCTGCTATGTAGTGTTTTAACTTCTAAAAAAAAAAAAAAAATCAAACTATATCCAAGAGTGTTTGAATTGAGATGGATTCACTATAAAATAAAATTCTGGGCAAGTTAGAATTATCCCCCCTCTTTCCTCCCCATTTTAAATTGCTTAGTCTATGGAGAATAAATAATTCTATAGCAGAGACTTCACTGATCCATTCCGCAACTAAGGGACTTTTTTTTTCTTTTGCTTTTAAATCATATCACAAGGTCAAGCCAACCTACTTTAGCTTCATTCCTTTAGTTTCTAACTGGTTTTCCCTAAATGAGGGATGTACATTATATACTTATGTTGTCATATATATTTTGAAATTGCAAACAACACTGTTAATATTTCAAATAGCTAGTTTAGTAATACAGGAATTTATGCTGACATTAAAAGCCATCCTGAATTGCTGCTAGGGATATTTTAAGAATCTCTCTATTACTAATGTGACAAATGATGACTTTAATGGCATCATAAACCAGAAATATGAAAGCATTATTAAAAAAACTGCTTCATAAAAGAGTTATCAAGTAACTATCAGTTAAGCTGTTTAGACGTGATGAAAGTTCAATCTAAACACACTGGAGCACTTCAGATACACTAAACTAGCAGTGTTATAAAATGTGGAGGTAATGAATATTATTGCTTCAAAAATTGTCTTTGCTAATCTTACTCTGAATAAATTGTGTTGGTTAGGGAAATCCTTATACCTTATGAGACCAATTCACGTTTAAAAGCCATTTTATTATTATGAAGCATTTGTTCAATCCATTGCCCGGACGTATAGTTCACATGCAGAAACTACATCACTTACTTTGGCTTAAATATTGAAATAGTGCACTCATATTCTCCTATATTTTAAAGATATGGGGCTCTGCACTAAAGGGTACCATTCCATTAATTATTCAAACTCTGTGTGGTGGTTAAACATTTATGTTCCCTACACATTTTATCTTCTTTTTTTTTTCTCCTTATAATTAATGGGTCCATAAGACACTTAGGGTGATATGAGCTACTTTAAGTTCTGCAGGAATATATTTTATTACTATAGTCTCCATCTTTGCAGAAGTATAGCAACAAATCTGTGTCAATGCACAAGTGAAAGAGCTTTAGGAATCCCATGCTATTTATGCACAGATTTATTTGAGGGGAGTATTACCATTGTTCTCCTGAAAGCCATTTGCTTGCATATGCACATCAGGAAAACAGAATGGGACATTCATGCAATCACATGGGTGATCACATATTCTGGCTTTTCAAATTATTAAATTGTATTATTACATAATGGACTTCTGCAAAAATACCACTTTTAACAGTCTTCAAAATAAGCCTAGTCTTAATTATTGATTAATTATTAATATTAATATCACACCTACATTCTAGAGGAGAGAAAACCCACAGTGAAGTAGAAGATTTTAAGGAAAGAAATGTGTATAACATAAATTGGACATACCAAGATTCTCACAGAGGCAGATAAGGCTTATAATGTCCCTAGTGGGATGTGAACAGCAGCAGATACAGAGATTGGAGCAATAATAGGGCCCTTTTAGCAGCAGCAGTTATCAAACTTGATCATGCACCAGAATCACCTGGAACACATATTACAGCACATATTTCTGGGCCTACCCTCAGAGATTCTGATACAGTAGGTCTGGGATAGACCCTTAGAGTATGGGTTTCCAACAAGTTCCCAGGTAATGCTGATGGGAACCACACTTTGAGAGTCACCTCTCAGTGGGGTCCGTCTGAATATATTATTAGCTGTTAGGTTCACTTTTATTTTCTGCTATTTCAATAGAATGTAGAAGAATGGGTAATAGTCATTAAGACTCAACTGCTAAAGTTGGAACTCAGAGGGTAATTAGATGTCTGTGCACAACTATAAACCATGTGTGACCAGCCATCCATAAGCAGTCTTTGGTTTGTTCTTAGCCCACCCATAAAGCAGCCCACAATACTTCATTATATTCTCAGAAAAGCAACTCCAATCTACCGTAATGAAACACTGCAGATTTTTATAAAATAACATTTGCTATACTTTTTGCCTGTCTTTGATTTCCTCTTCTCCCAATCAGAGAAAACTCTCCACTTTTAAAGGATTCCTATGCCTAAGTTAGGCCCACCCAAATAGAACAGTTCTCTCTAATTTTAAGGTCAATTGATTTTGGACATTAGTTATAGCTACAAAATACCTTCCGAGAAGTACCTAGATCAGTATTTGAATGAATACCTGGGAGAAAATGTACCTATCTCTAGGGCTGAGATCTTGAGGGGAAGTGCATCTTAGAATTCTTCCTACCACAGGTGCATTCTGATTGATCAGTATTTCTTATATGTATTGAAAAATGTCATTGAGGATTACTCATAGATATTTTATTTTGGATCTCTGTATCCACAGCCAAAATCATCTCTGGTGGGAATATATGTAACCCACTTAACACAAAGAACGACCTTAGCTATGTTTCAATGAACATGAAATGTATTGCCTTTATTGTTCAGTAGGGATTTACTATTGGATCTTAAGGAGTAATCATATTGTAACATAGTTTCCCCATGTGAATGAAACAAATACTTTGAGTCAAATATTTTTGAGTTAAACAAATACTTTTGGTCAAGTTGAGTACAATTTTCAAATTTTCTCTTATAGTCGAATTATATTACATATACTTTTGTTATGCGCTGGGATAAGACAGTATGCATTTAGTTTTGTCTTTGTAGTTATTAATATAACAATATAGTGCATGCTGTCTTAATTCTAAGTAATTGATCCTCTGGTTTAATTAATGTTTTCTCATCCTTCTCTTCCAATATATCCTGACATATTGATTATGGCCTGTGACTCACTGAGTGCTTTCATCTTATGGATACTTTCTAGGATATGTACATACTTCTAAGTTTAATTCCATGCTTTCCAAGAGCCAGTGGTTTATCCTCAAACTTTCTCTGGTGGTAGTACTATGATTGTACTTGTATTATTTAATTAACTATTTCATAAATGTATCAGTTGGAAGTGTAGAGAGAAAAAGAGTTGCTTTTATGAAAGCAGGTGACTTTCAGAAAGAGTTGATAAATATAAGTTGCTAAAAATTCTGTTAAGTGTAGAAAAAATTGTAAAATATTTGAGAAAAAAATCTTACAAATCTGGAAGAATTGTTTACTCACATTGCTTTAGAAGCACTGATGATGTTCAGAATATTTAATGACTAGTAAGGCATGAGTATAGTTGATTAGAATAGTTGCTCTACTCATTACAAGGGCTGTTCATAGCCTTTGAGTCCTCATTCCACTTCAAAAAAACCAATCCTGGATCCTGAAAATCATATAAGATATATTGTGGGAAGGATCTTACTATAAAAGAAGAAGAAAAACACCTTGGTTCTACACCAGAAGCTTGGCAATTGCATGTGCATTCTTTATAATTTAAGATGAAATGATTAAGTTATTGGGATATATGTATATTACTTTCATGAATTTTTATTTTAAACAACTTTTCAATTAAAATTACCGGACTGGCCCTAATTTCCCCAGCAAGCATGCTCTATCCTGTGTTGTTGTTCTTGTTTACTCTATTTTTACCATAAGAATGAGATACTTTATAGAGAAATCTGTATTTCAGTGGAAAAACGATGTGATAAAAAATCTGTTAGTATTTTTTTAGCACAGTTTCTCTAATAGGCTCTCAGATTTCCTATCAAGAGGTACAGAAACAAAAGAGAATGACTGGACCTCGGTCTCACTTGAATTTAAGGCTTAGTTAATTGAGCTTTGGTAATGATAGTGCAGGAACAGTGTTGAAGCTGACCTGCCTCTTCCATATCCTTTGTCTCTCTCATTGCTGCCTAATGCATCTGAAGTTGTTTATTTCATGCACTGGCAGAAGCTGGGACTGATGACAACAGCTTAAAATTCTCTCTTATCTGTTTGAAATTTCTTGTTAGCATTCCTACCTGGTTTCCATGGGTGTATGAAAACAACAAGGAATCAGATACAAACAGAGCATTAAACAATGCCTTCTGCCTCGCAGGATTGTTTAATACTCTCCCATATACCTGAGTTAATAATTCACACTCTGCAGAAGCCCAGCACGTCTCCATTAGACTTGATGTCCTCTATTAATGTGACAGCACACATCCCATGCAAAGCCACAGTGTTGGGCATAGTAGAAAGTGCAGGGTGTTCTTTAGGGTCCTGTGCTGACAGTGTCCTTTTAGATAAGTTTGCCCATTTAAAAACAGGTCTCAATAAAGCTAAATTCTATTAAATAGTGTTTGTTTTAAGTGGACCTAACTATAGAATTCCAGTGAAGCTGGAGATTTGCAGAGCCCCCCCCCCCCCCGCCTTTTTTTCTCTCAGTAAACGGTTCTCCTTTTCTAGAGGTGAATGAAAGCAAACCTTCCCTTTTTCAGTTGGTCATTAACAAAGGAGCTGACGCCACAAATTGTGAAAGGAATAGTATAGGAATGGGGAATGGGATTAATCGGCCAGGGGCCCTGTAGGTCAGGCAAGAAGCAACCTGATGTTTTATTTAAATGTTTTCATAAAAGGAACATAAGAAGAACCAGGAGAGTATGACATATTTTAGAGTTTGAAGTGGTGAAGTAGGGGAAAAGAAGGGCCACATTCAAATGAAAGCCTAGAGCTTTTTTGTATTTCTGATTTCTGTTATAAAATTTTTATAATAAATCACCATCAAAGCTGTTCTT
The DNA here is from genome assembly GCF_024610735.1 of Ursus americanus. Lineage (NCBI taxonomy): Eukaryota > Metazoa > Chordata > Mammalia > Carnivora > Ursidae > Ursus > Ursus americanus. The sequence goes on along the minus strand of NC_142160.1, from coordinate 15,169,931 downwards.
GAGAACTGCATATTTGGACAAATAAATAAACCTCAATGATTATATTTGAGCTGTATTTCTAGATGTCATAAATATGTTACACCATTCAAAGTTTCATGTATGTACAGAGTTGAGTTAATAATCTGGGCTGCTCATGTGGAGATATATCATTACAAAAGGAAAAATAATACAGAATTTGTGATGACAATTTTCAGAATTATTTTTGGGGGATTTTCAGCAAATTATTAGTCCTTGTGGCATAGCCAGTTTTGGTGAATATTTGACAAAATTTGCTCACAAAAATTTTGGTACATAGTACATCCATAGTAAGAATTGTGGATATATATCACAATAACCATAATCTGGAACAAGATTCATAAGAAAACATGAAATCTCCTTAAGGAAAGTAAAAGAAAGAAGACAAAAGCATCCTATACCAAAGCTATATTCTAGTTGATGTAACATGTGGAAAAACCAAATTGGACAAAATGAGTTTATTCTATAAAAATAAGGAAATCCATTGTAGGTCAAGGGAATAGGATTTATTCAAAGGATCTTTACAATTACATTTTTAAGTCCAGGTTTACATGGATGGAATAAAGGAGGGGTTAGACATAAGAGAATTTAGGAGACATGATTTTTGTTTAACAATAGTTATTAGTCTAATAATTTCAATGAGAGGTCAGATATGGTGGGTCATCACCAGCTTATTTTTCTGTACTAAAGTAGTCCCTCTTGTTCTTCCCAGATTGTTTATGTTATGCAGATTTTGGATTTCACTGTGGCATAACCCAGGGCTGAAAACGTAATGCCAGTTTTCATAAATCTCCCATGCTGGTGAAGAGTAGACAGGTAAGGGAACAAACTCAATGTGAGGTCAGCATCAAATCATCCTTGCTGCTTTCTTAGAGAAAATCGTTATAAGGGTGTGAAGTTAGGTTTCAGTGTCATCTGTATACCTTTGTGGGAATAC